>NW_008621004.1:338-2482 GCF_000691845.1 Merops nubicus | reverse complement strand
AAAGATTTATGTCTCTGGGTGCTAACAGCAGGATCACACCAACAAGTTCTCTTTTGTGGTGCTAGTTGTAAACCGTTTGGGAATTTTACATAAACTCTGCTTTGGCCACAGACTTCTTCAGGAAAGGGAATTCTACTATGTGTTCAGCATCAAGTCAAAAATTGAAGTGAACTTAGTTATTGCCTCAACTTGCCACTGTACAATGGAAGCATGTTCACACAAGTATACTTTGAATTCAGAATGTTTTCTATAATATGTAGTAGTGATGAGCCTGTTAGATATGCAAAATTTAGCACAGATTTTAAAATATTGTAGAGTTTTCCTCTTGGAAGGACTTACTTTTCAAAAGGCAGAAGGGCCACTTTAAGTCTCAGAAGATGGTTAGTCATCCAGAACTTTTAAAAAAAAAAAAAGTTATCAATAAGATAAAATGAGAACTTAAGTAACTTTTAAAGAAGTAGAGTACACTATATATCATCTAAATAATCAAATGAATACATTGGCAAACTAGTCTGTATTAGTTAAGTTCCTCTACTCTTCTCCTTAGCCAAAGTTTACTGCTTTAGATGTCCATACTAAAAAAAAAAATGGATAAAATATTGTCCTGTTTTGATTCACAGTCCTTCTGAAAGAATCAACAGACATAAGAAATATAGAGCCATTTCTTTGTTACTATCAAGGCTGGTTTGTTTACTAGTGTTATCTTACATGTCTAATGAACTTTTAGATCTCTTAACATAACACTTTTCAGTTCAACTTAAAGGCATGTTTAGTTCCTGTTGCAGCATATATGGTAAGAATAAATGATTTTGTTTGAAACTATTTTACTAAGTTATTAGGGCTTGGAAATAATTCAATCAGACATGATATATGCCTTCTGTTTTATAACTGTTATTTTCTAAGACTAAGATAGATGCAGTGGATAGTACTACAATATTCAAACAAGTCCTCAATAGCAAAAAGTTATGTAATACTACTACCATGTAGAAAAGGGAGAAAATCTAAAAGACCTGCAAATGAAACCAAATACCTTCTCAGTAAAAGAACTGTCTTTCCTCTTTTCTATACAATTGAGTCAAAATAGATTAACTAAGCCAATCTTCTTAGTATGTCAAATCAGAGCAGGTGACAAAGTATAAATTGGTTGATTAGTTTCCATTAGTAAATGGTCACCAGGTCTCGGTCCTCATCCAGTGTCAGGGGAGGTTTCAATACCATTCCGAGAGCAAGATTAAGACACAAACGAGGTCAAATGCCATATACTCAACACACCTTTTATTATAAAAAAGAGGAAAGCAGTAGAAAATAGTAGCTATAGGACAGAGTGAAAATAAAAGGCAGAACTCAAGCAAGCAATTGGTCAGCAGCAAGCAGGCAAAAAAAGAGAGAGAGAACACATGCAGGAAAGATAAAGTTGTGCTAGCTGCCACCATGGACCTGTGACATCCCATTGATCCAATTGGCCTTGTGGCAGAGTTCCCAGTGATTGATTGGTCTGGTAGGAGGAAGTGGTCCTCCCATCCTCTCTGGTTCTGCTTTTATGTAGAGGAGCTGTATGTAGCTATGCCCTGCTTTACATAGCCACACCTCTTGCAGCCACCAGCCTTCCATACTTCCCCAGTGATAGTATGGGGCACGCGCACCTCCCACTCGGCAGTGGTGTGCATGCCCAGTACTGTCACTAGGGAGCTTTGGATATTTCCAAGGGTCTAAGCCCTCACAGACGTAACTCGGGGCTCAGGGGCATGCCCAGAGGACTGAGGTTATGTAACTCATTCTCGCAACTTTGGTTGCCACGGTGAGAAGGCCCATGTGGGTCCTGCACAACAATGTGCAGATTTCTGCAGGGTGGAACTCTGATTGATTGGTCCTGCCAGCAATGTTGAGACATATTCAAGTGTCCAGTCTTACACCACCCCATGGCTCAACATTGGTGGAATAGACAAAGACAGTGGAAAGGGAAACAATAGAAAAGAGATAAAAGATAGTGAAAAGGTAAAATATTATACAATATTTATGGCACACACAATACCTGTGTCTCTAGGCCCAGGATGGTATTACGGGCCATGGCATGTGGGACAGGGTACGTCTCCAGCCAGCCGGTGGTCGCTTCCATCATGGTAAGCACCTAGCGCCAACCCTGG
>NW_008621004.1:0-312 GCF_000691845.1 Merops nubicus | reverse complement strand
TCTGGAGGAAGGTAATATAGCCTACCTGCCAGGCTTCTCCATATCTATACTTGGACCATCTGCCCCCATACCACAGAGGCTTGATCCTCTTTGCCTGCTTGATCTTGGCACATGTCTCGCACTTGTGGATCACCTGTGAGATCACATCTAAGGTGAGATCCAACCCTCGGTCACGTGCCCATCTATAAGTGGCATCCCTGCCCTGGTGACCTGATGCATCGTGGGCCCACCTAGCTAGGAATAGCTCCCCTTTGTTCGGCCAGTCTAGGTCTACCTGCGACACAATGATCTGAGCTGCCCTGTCAGCCTGAC
>NW_008621003.1:47368-64423 GCF_000691845.1 Merops nubicus | reverse complement strand
TCGTCTCGGCTTACAATTTCTTACATGTAAAGCGATGCTGAGTATATGGGAAGTAAATGTTGAGCCGCTTTTTAGGGTCTGTCAGACCCCACGAGTGGGCTGTGGTAACGGTGGCCTAGGAGGCAGGGATGATAATCACAGAATCATAAAGTTTGGAAAAGACGTATAAGATCATCAAGTCCAGCCATCAACCCAACACTGCCATAACCCCGGGGACCATGTTGTGAAGTTACACAGCCACATGTATTATGAACTCCTCCACGGTTGTTGACTCCACTGTTCCAATGCCTCACCACTCTTTTAAGTCAAGAAATTCTTCCTAATATCCAATCTAAACCTCCTCTCACGCAACTTAAGCCCACCACCTGCTGGATGGTGGTTTCTTTCTTCCAGGTGACAGCATGGAGAATTTAATCCCACTTTGTGTGAGCTGTGCTCATTTAGAATCCTTGGATTTTACATGTTTGTGAAGGGTACTCTGCTAGAAGTGACGTAGTATTAGCGGTATGCAAAGGTATCACCTTGAAACGTCTCCTGCCACAGTGTTATGCTGTGGCCCATATCCAATGACCTTTTCCTCTTCATCCCCTGGTCCACCTGATGGTTTTCCTGCCATGCTTCTCACAGTACCAAGTATCTGCTAACAGAACACTCGTGTCTTGAGGGCTTACTGCTAGCTGTTGGCTGCCACCATGCAGAAGCACTGGGAGGACTTGAAGACCAGAGACCAGTCCATGATATGCAGATTTGTGGGTCATTGAATTTTAAGACTAGGTATTTCCATACTGCATGCCCAAACTGTGTTTTTAAGATGGTATACATACAATAAATAGACTTCATGTCTATTGGATGTGGATGAAGCAGAGGATGTGGTGCTGACCTGGGTGGATAAGAGAGAAGGAAAGGTTGCATTGCTTTGGAGATAGGAATTAGAAGGTCATGCAAGCCTGGGTAGTGTGGGAAGAGAAAGAAATCAAAAGAAAGAGAATAAAGCTTGTTATTTCAGACTTCCTGCTTTCTCTGAGAGCAATACACAGTAGCGGATCGCTTCAAAACACTGGTAGTAGGTATAGGACAATGATTACTTCCTTTGTCATAGTAAACTAAGGGCAATGTTTGTCTTTAAGGGAGTGTTACTGGGAAGTGGAAAATACATGGATTCATACAAGCGTGGTATGTTTTTCTTAAGGGTAGAATGTCTTAAGCTCTCATCATCTTCATCTCTTCAAAGTTGCTTTAGATAAGTGTTCTGAGTAATTCGGCTTTTCTTAAACACTCTGCCATGTCCTAGTGATGTGCTAAGGAAACAGTGTATTGGGGCATCTCTATACATATAAACAACTAAACCACTTAATCTGAAGAAAACAGCTAGAATAGGAATGTATGGCTCTATGAGAGTCTAACAAAGACTGTTAGAAAGTCCTTTTTTTTTTGCCTGATGGCTGTTCTAGTGCTCATCTTTTTCTTAATTTGTCAGAGTGATGTCTCCTGAGACCCAAAAGTTTCAGGTAACTGGAACTGCACAGTGCTGTGGTACAGCAGATGCTGAAATATAGGGCACCCTCCTTGCTGCAGAAGGCTGCTGTTGTGCTATGGAGCAGCAGCCACTCTGTAGCAGGTGTGTGGAATAATGCCCCTGCTATCTGCAATGGTTGGGTTGGTAGCTCCTACTTGGTAGTTAAAATGGTTTCAGCTATTACATAAAAAAGTTTAGGTACAGCTTCCTGATTTATGATGTAGAATAGAAGCCTTCTGAGGTCACTGCTCTCAATACTCTCTCTGAGAGTTGGATATCTTTATTGCTTTGAGGGGAAAACTGGAAAAAGAACTTGAGATGTTTATTATTTTCCTCTTGCAGAGATTTTATGACTGGAACCAAAAGTGAGTATGACGGTAAATCTCACTGTAAAAATTCGAGTTGGTCTGCTAGTAGTCCTGGAGAGTTATTTCAACCTCTCTTACAATGGCAGGGCAGAGGACAAAGACAAAACGGTTCCAGCTGAAAGCTGTTAACTTCTCTGGCTTTTTCCAAGGAAAATCTCAAAGAGCAGAGTGATTGTTCAAGAGGTACGTCAACAGAAAAAGTTTGTCTCTAGGATAAGAAGCCCCAAAGGAATGGGAAATGGGCAGAATGATCTGCTAAGATCGTTTGTCTACACACTTCTTATGCCTATTTCCTTCTGTATGTAACCTGTATTAGAAAGGCAGTATTTTTCCTGCAAGTCTCAGGCCTGGAAACAAGGAGAATGCATGAATATGTAAGATTATCACACTGTCTATGAGGAGCTGGGAGGCTCTTCAGCTTCCCAGGCAACAGAAAAATTGTCTCTGTAACTATTTTCCTTTTTATTTGATTTAAATTTGCCTACAAGATCTTGGTGTAAGATTGAAAGCAAAAATTCAGCCTCGTTGCCCCAAACCAGAAGAGAACTTTCAATTTAAATTGCTGGTTATGAATTTCATTGACAGTTAGCTGGTCATCCTCTCCTTCTCCTTCTGAGAAAACCCTCACATAATTAAAAAAAAAAAAAGAGAGTCAAAAAGTAGTCACACATTTTACTTAACTCAATGCTAAAGAGCTAGTTCTACCTCAGATTTTGGAGATTACTTTATCCCTTAAGAGCTAAATACCTTTAAGAGTACTATGAGGTTCACAAAGGCTTCTTTGGAGACCTCTTCTAATTTAGGATGATGGGATTAGCAGGGAGACTGATCCCAGAATAACCTCAACATTTACCAGAGAGCAAAAGGGTACTTGCATCCTTAGATACCACAGATTCAGAAAAAGAGAAGTATTTTGGACCTCAGGTTGGTCTGCTCAGTGGCATCACAGGTAAGCTGCACTTCTGAGGAAGCAGGTGACTTTGGTTAGCGAGAGGACTTTAAATAAGTCTTTTCCAGTGAGCATTCTCTTTGGAAATCAATAGATAGAGCAGAAACATACATCTTCCATCGTCTTACAGCTGTTGTTCCTGGTTGTATTTTCTGAAGTGTTAAGGATCTTGGCACTTGGGCCTTGGCAGGTGAGGGAGGCAGGAAATACCGAATTTGTGAATCAGGGCAAGGTTCTGGGCACTCCTCTGAAAGAGCAAGCTTACCTACTGATGAAGGACAGCTGTCCTCTGGACTTTAAGTGAAATGTTGCATCCTTAAAATGTTTTGGTGGAAATGTTTTTAGAGATAGATGGTGAGCAGTCTGGCACAGAAGGACAGGTATCCATCTTTCTTACAGATTATTTTTCTCTAAAATGTATTTGTCTACCTTCTGGTACATCTCTACCTCACAGCTCCAGGTGAGCTTTGGCTTCCCTGATACAGTCCCTGCATGCCCGGGAGGTGTTTTCAGATTCTCCCTTTGTAGGCTGGCTCTGCTTCCATTCTCTATATACTGCCTTTTCTGTGATGGAGTTCTGTCATGGGTTTCCTGTTTTGCCAGACTGGCTTCCTGATATGTCTGCTTGGTTTCCTGAGCGTAGAGGTGAACCGTTACAGTACTTAAGAATGTTCTTCTCAAAGGCCAACCAACTTTACAGGGATCCTTTTTCCTTCAGAGCTGGCTCCCATGGTATCCAGACTGCTCTTTTCAAGCATGAGGTCTGTGCTTTGCTACTTGCCGTCCTCCTCTGGCCCCTTTGGAAACCAAAAAAATAAAAGAGAAGAAGAAAAAAATCACCTAAACCTAAGATATCAGGAAATTTACTAAGAACCTAACTGATCTCCCATATACACTTCTGATACAACGTAAGGGCCTTTCATTTTTATTTTATTGATGTACATATTTAAATGTAACACACTCCTGACGTACAGAAACAGACTCTATAACTGGGCAGTTCTACAGTAGGTATGTTTATTGCACGCAGATGCACGGGGGATCGCTCCACCACAAGCATGCACACCCGAGGAGGCAAGTCCTCCCACATTTATACAGTGAAACAATACATATTCATGTGACGCCTATACATATTCATTACCTAACCCCGCCTATTCTTGCTTCATATGTTAATTAGCTTATCAGTCCTTCGCGCTTGCGCAGATCTTCCCAGAAATTATGGGCAGGGGTCTTCCGGGTGTGGGCAGTGGTCTTTGGGAGGAAGAATATAGTCTTCCTCGCAGCATGTTCTTCACCTGGACCTTCACTTCATCTGGGTTGAAAAATGACATAGGTAAATACACAAATCTGAAAGACTTTTTCTCTTTTTTAGTTTTTAATTTTCTTAGACCCAGTTCTGGTCTTAGTTACATCAGTGGAGATGTGGAATAGCTGAAAGATAACTGTTAAAAGGTGTTTAAGAAACACTAACGTGTGAAATGTAGAGAATCTCTGCATGGCTTTAATTTGTGTTGCATCACCATCAAAAGTACAAATTCCAGTGATTTTTATGTACTCTGACTGTAAACTGGGTTGAGAACAGAATTAGGGCAACTCTGAGCACTGCTGAAGATGTTGTCCTGATGTGTTAGCGGATAATAGCAAAGCATCTGTTAGCTGCTGGGGACTTCTGATTTTTTTTTTTTTTTTTTTTTAATTAGGACAGGAGAACAGACTGTTGGCTTTATTCAGCCATGGATCTTCATCACAATTATTTTCCTGAGAAAACTGTGGTGCTGGTGGTGCACATCTACTTCTCTTGATAACCTTGATTTTCTAGTTTGTTGTTTTTTTCTACATTTAAATAGTAGTCAGATATGTCACTCAGACTGCAGAGGTTTCCTGCCCAATTTGCTATTTTATTTATCCTGACAATTAGGCATTGCCTCCATTTTTCTTGTCAGATTTCTATATATTTTGAGGTATCTCCTAGGCAAAGATCAAACTGTACTTGTGCTATGGTATGACCACACCTCCTGATATGGAAAGCCAGAACCAACAAATATGTTTTCATTTTTGAAAAAGGAGACAAGTATTTTCAGGTGGACGTTGTGGCTGTGGTGTTGATGGATAATGAAGTAAGAGGGCTGAGGTGGGCAGAGAAGCTGCATTGCGAAAGCAGGTGGCTCTGCAATGCTTGTTTGTTCAATACAGCAGAGTAATGTCCTGATTCACATAACACAGCTGGTGGTGGCCAAATTCTTTGTGTCTTTGTAGCTGTACAGACCCTGTGAGGCTACCCAGCTCTATCTGGGGACAAAGTTTGCCTTGTCTTAGACAGTTATTTGTGTCTGGTGTAAATGTAATGTAATCATTTTTGACCAGTACTGGGCCATATCTGATATGAAAGATGATTTCTTCAGGGCATGGCAATTATTCACATTTCTGTGTGACATAAAGCAATTCCTGCAAAAGGGAAAGAATTAATTTGAAGCAGGTCACCTTTCTATCTTTTTAGAGTGGGATACTTTTGAGCTAATTTGGATGTGTCCCGTATAATTTCCTTACCACAGAGGTGTAAGCATTTGGCAGGATGCCACTGGTAATAGTCTGTGAATGTCCTCATTGAATTTAAGGAAGAAAAAGAGCCCGCAAATGGCACAACTTTAACTGTCTCCTCACAGGAGTTTTCAGGACAATACTATTTTTGTTTTTTTCTGATTCTGGGAAGAGCTCAGGGATGATTCATCAATTTGCTCAGAAAATAACTTCTAATCTCTCTTCCCTAATATCGCAACACTTTCATGTGCTGTTCTTTGGGAACCCAGTGAGTACCATAGCATTGGGTCAAAACCAACCTATAGTAAGTCTCCTCAGAGAATTAAAATGGTGAATGTGAATTTGTGGAACCATAAAAGAAATTTACCCTTTTAAGCTGCTTAGATCATTCACACAAAAGAGCCCCAGGAATTCTTATGCCTTGAAGCTAAGACTGGGTCAATGAAATGGAAAGGAAAAGGCTTTACATCTGCTGCCATATGGAGACTCATGCAGTACTAGCAAAGCTGTAATAAGCAAGTTTCCAGGGTGTTTGGTGTATCGAAGCCGTATTTATTTTATGACCAGTAGGGAGCATTTAAAAGGTTGGAGTTTTAAAGGCATAGCTGAAACTTGCATATCAGGACACAAATGTTCCCCAGTGACAGGAATAAGACAGAGTCCTGCTAACTTCAGAAGATTATAGTTTGCACAAAACATTGCTGAGTTATTGGTCTTTGAAAATTTGCTTTCTGCTTAAGTTTTAACAGCTTTTAACTGAGGGATAGGAATTATACTAACTTTTCACTGGGAGATTGCTTTTGTGGGATAAGCTATTGATAGCCCCCAATTCTAAGAGTTACTCATTATTATATTCTTCTATAGAATTATTTACATTGTACATTATGCATTATTTATAGTTTTATTTGGATTTCAGAGCTAGGCATGCATACATAACAATCAAAATAGTATGTAGACCAAGGAAAACAGTGATTATTATGCAAAGTAAATTACTAAATACAAATTCACTTCAAAGGAAAATACATCGATTAAAAGCAATATTTCTGTGGTCTCAAAATCAACTAAATAAACACAAAAAAATATGTTCCGGCACTTTATGTGAACATACATTTAAATAGAAACTGTACATTTTTTAAAAGAAGTAACATGGTAGGGGCTGATTTTCTCTTCTGATACACACTTTCTGTTGTTTATCTTTGCACAGAGGAGAGATTACTTCAGTACTGGGAACTTAAAAGTAGTTTAGTTGAGCTTTGGTTCAGTTCTCAGGTCTCTAAAAATGATGTCCACAAATACATGCATGTTTGCGTAACGGGATAAAATTCAGTAAATACACACATAATTTCAGTCTGCAAACATAGTTTTTTTAACGTTACAATGCTCTTCTGGGACAGTAAGGGCCAACTGAAGATTTGGCTTATACTGTGTAAAGGAATCACCTTCAGAAATCACTGGTATTAAAGTTTCTTGGTGGAATTGAACGGATATATTCACCCCTTTTAACTAAATTGCTAACACCTTTCTGACATCCTGGTTATCGTGGATTTTCGAAATGTCCTGTTGCATGTGGAAGATGCAGTGATAGTACTTCTATGTGCTGTAGTGTATGCAGATATGTGAAAAGGCATGGTAGCACCTATTGCAGTTTTAAGATGACAATATACATATTGCTGTAACCACATAGTTAACTCATTAGCAGTTTCATTAACTGGTAACACCAAATTTATAGGTAACACTAGATTTACAAGCACTCCGAAAAGCTAAAATGTCTCCACTGTATCCCCTAATATTTCTGCTGTAACTCACACAGAGTTTAAAACACTACTCTTCCAGAGGAGCTAGCAATCTTGTGTGTACCCAGACTGAGATATCCTTTTAAGAAGATAATTTGGCAAACTTCCTGTAAGCATGACCTTGAACATGAGCTTAATGTGTCCCTCAAGTTGTCTAAGTTATGTCCTCTAGAGATCCATCTGGCTGAAATTCCTAAAAGCTTTCGGAAGTCTTAAGTAACTTTTAATAGGTATGTAGCAATTAAAGAAAACTAAGGTGTGTATTAACTGGTAAGAAAACAGTTAGTGTGGCATTCTGCAAATAAATGCCAGTCCAGCTGTGAAGCCACAAAAGATGTGTACTTATGTTGTGAATTTATAAACATTCTTGAAGAACTGTCACTTGAAAGCCGTTTGCCTCACTGTTTTCACATGTGTCCGACTGCTTGTTTTGGCAAGTCTTTAACCTCTGTAACAGTCTACTTGAAAAGCTTTGTAAGTGTAAACGAATGCAAGTAATGTTCATTAAGGTGTCTGTTTGTCATTCATGTTTCATTTCCATAAGAGACTTCCTGAAAAAAACATGCAGCGTTGCTGAGATTGCAGTTTGAAACATAACGAATATGCAAAATTAGGAAATCTGAGGAAGCATTTTCTTCACTGCACTCCAAAGGAACCAGAAGCCTAGAGGAAACTTCATATTACCCGCCTCTTCATTTCTCAACACTAGGAGATTTCTTTGTCTCTGACCTCTTCCTTGTATCTGATGGCATCAGTTTATAACTCTCACTTTTCCCTTTGGTAGTCTTACAACAAATAATCAAGAGAATTTGTTTATAAAAGAATAAAGGTAGTGTTTACCTAGGATTGAATACAAGACAATGATGGTACAAACAGGAATGTGAAAAGATTAGCCCAGTCCACCCAGGCTAGTTCACATAAACCTAGTTAAATGTGTTCATAGATGTTGTACGATCCTCAGAAGAAAATTTACTGATAGGAGTTAGTCTCTTTGTGGCATTGGGTCATTATATTTACTGTGCCAATTGGCAGAGGCTGGACAGTTTTGTTACTCTGCCACTGGGTAGGTTTGATCGCTTGAAAGATCTGTAGGTTGAAAACTGCAGAGGCAGGGATACTTTCTTTTGATAGCTGGCATTCAATCTGTGAGTACTAAGGGAGATTTCCAGGCCTATCCTGAGCAAAGCCAGCGATACCTGTCCCGGTACTTTGGCTCCGTTCACCGTGGCCCATCAGCGGTCTTGCATACTCTGTCATTACAGGCCTGAAAATGCCTATTAGGTTTTTGTAAAATGAGCATTCCAACAGTAAAATAAAATAATAATGATAATAAATCTACGTCATAAATATTTCTTCACATGAGAAAATATATGATTTACCAGAACTCTAAGCAAGTATCCATTCTTTGGACTATAATTATCTTTTATTTCTTCTTTTTGCAGTGTGTCTAAGCATCCTATGTGTCTTTTCATCCTGTTAGGTTTTCAGTAGCTGAGCTTAATTTAGTTGTTTTATGCACTTCTGAATTTTTAACAATGCTCCTTCTGTTGCGTTTCTACTGTAGATAACCTTCCTGTTATCCTCTGGGTTTAGATGATTTTTTAATTTTCACAGTTTATGACTAAGATTTTTGAAGCTAGGTAGCCACCAATGGGTTTACTAAAAATTTGTCATATTACACTGAACTCTTGGGGCTTTGGCTTCTCAGTCCTGTGGAAGCTGAGATCCTCCCTTGTCTGTCCAATTCAGTATCCACAAGGTCACAGTAATGGCATTTCCAGAACATTCGCCGTGCTTTTTCACAAGACCTTCTCTCCACCATCAATATCTCATCAGAAAGAAGATGTTTTTGTGCAAGATCCTTTTGTACATGTTGAAGAAAGCCTAATTTTCAGTGTGTTCCTATAAGACACACATAGGGGAGACTTTGTTTTTTCCCTGGAAAAAGATTCGGTGGTCAGGTACCTTTCTTAAGTGGTCAGTTTTCAGCACATAATTGAATGCCATTTTGTTTGCCAGGTCTCCTCTCTCCTGCTAGTCAACCTATTTGTTGAAGGAGGTGTGTTATCTCACTGACATATTTCCACTTTACTTGATTTATCACTTCAACAGTTGAAAATCACAGTAGACCATAATTATACCCAAGAGTTTAGTTTAATATTGAAAATATTTCTTTCCTTTCCATTGCTACGAAGGAACCAACTTTTGCAAGACAGAGGCAATACACCTATAAGCAGTGTTTTGAAGAAAATTATTACTACAGCTCATAATATATGAAACAGAGATAAATATTGGGTAGTGAAGAGCTCCACAAAGTCTGATTTCACTAGAAAAAAAGAAAGTAACATCTAAAGTATTCTATTCTAAAAATATATTCGTGTCATCTTTCTTTTTTTTTAAACTGATGGCTTTATACTTGGGAATTTTTCACTTCTCTGGTCCACAGAAAGTGATAAAACCAGCTGGTGGATATTTAAGTAGACAGCCTGTTAATAAGGCCTGTAAGTACAACTGCTAATGCTGAGACCCTATTTTTTGACTGCCTTTCAGCCAAATTAAGGATTAGAGAACTGTGGGGCAAGTTTATACTACAGATGTGTCTTGATGATATTATCTCAGACTGACTGAATCTGTGCTACAGACTCTTCTTGTGCTAGTGCTTTTATAATGACATGTTGCCTCTTTCATTTGCAAAAGGAACAGGGGAGAGGTTTTATTATACTCCTGGCAGAAGTGCTTTACTGGAACTGGAGTGATTTGCCAGTGGAATGTAGAAGACTTTGTGTAAGGGCAACCTTTCTCTGTCAGAGACATCTGCATTGTAGCCTGTGTGCAGATTTAACATTAACACTGGCATCTTATAATTTGTTTTGGTTTACTTTGTAATCTTAACCTTCTTCCCATGTCCTTTGAAAATTAAGATATGAATTGACATCAAAAGTGCTTTTCTCATGCCAGTGGAAAAGCACAATCTTGGGGGAGAAAAAAAAAAGAGTTAAGAGTGGAAGTGCTGACACGAGGGATGGGCTCATGAGGGAGAAGGGAGGGCAGGGAACCTGGGCACCCCTGTGCTTCTGAGGTGGTGTGATGCATGCAGGTAGTCTTGGAGTCTGTCAATAAATCCACTAATTAAATATCTGTAGTTGCCTAAATGGCAGCTAACAGGTCATATCTACCATGTTCTGTTTCTTCCACAGGGATGCTTGTCAGGTACAAACTGGGATGATGCTGAAGATCCAGGGTTCCATTTGGGGGCCCACTTCACTTGAGGCAGAAAGTGCATAGCCCAGTTAGTTGACCTGCATACTCATCAGTTTTGGACCTATAATGAGGAAAGTGGAATTGAAGCTGAGTATTGATAAGATCAAAGCTGGGCCTGGGGGAGGAGGAGGCTCTTTGGAAATTGGCTGAATCATACAAAGAATCAAAAGAAACATAAATGCGGTTGTCGTCAGTCTTAAAATTATGACCCCAAAGTAGTTAAAATCATGTAACTGAGATTAAAAAATAATTATAGAAGATGACAGTAGATGGAGGAGTACAATCAGGGCTGGTATATTATCACATGTGTAACCTGGCTTCTTCTCGAATTGATAGTGGAATTCTCACTGACTGTAGCGGAGCAAAATGTAAACAATATCCAGCATTGCATACTTACAGTTAGGACAACAGAATAGGGCCAAAGACAGATAAACTCAGCATTTACTGAGCTCGACCAGGTCCCTGTGGAATTACCTGCGGGCAGAAGATATCAAATACTAATTATTCTCTTTTGAGGAGGCTGATTTTGTGGCTAACAGGTATTGAAGGTAGGAACCTCTTCCAGAAAAGTAAGGTACTGAAGATGCCAAAGTATAGAACATGATAGCCTCAAGGCATCAGGGAATCTGAACCATGAACAGATTATATTCTGCATTTTGTCATTTACTGCTTCTGTTTGCTGTACCCTGGGAAAAATACCAATGCTTTTTTATTAAAAGAAACATTGTGTTTACCCTCTACACGTGAGGCTGTCTTTCTCAGAGCATTTTGAAATTGTTAGTCTGAATGCAGCAAACATTAAGGTCATTATTGACAATATGGTAAAAGAATTTAAAATAACAAAACTGTAGTAATGAAAGGAAAATACAAAACCTATAGAAAATCTACCTATGGATTTTCTTAGTGTAACTCTTGCTTGTAGTTTCAGCCTCTCAAATTATTTCTGATGGAAAGCAACACTGAAATGAACTTTTTGATCAGAATAGCTCACCTTGACATTCCAACAGACACTTGAAAGTTTTGCAGATGAGTATTGGGCATCAATCTCTTCCCTCTGCACAGCAAAATTAACCAAAGTGCTCTGTGGAACTTTGTTGGTTTTGTTTGCTATAAATTCATGTTCTGGGACCCTGCCCTGTCACAAAAAGACAGAAGAGAGTGGCCAGACCTTTCCTTGGATGCAGACAAGCACTGCTGCCAGCCATGGCATAGTGAGGGGATTGCCCATGGCAGTGAGGGGGTACATGAGTCAGTTCAGGGCAGCCTTTTTGTTACTGCCTCCTGAAGATTTAATTTACACTCCCTACAAGACTATTTTAGGAGGAACAGGGAAGGTCCTGCCTGGGCAGCTCTTTCTCTCTGTGTGCTCAGCAACACAATGGGAAAATCCTTATGGTGTTTACTTACCTGCAGCCTATCTGGCTTAGCTTAGAAACTATAACTTATCTCAGTTTAGGCCTTAGCAGCCTCTCAAAGGTGCTAAGCTGTATTGATTGAGATACTCTGAGTGACAAATAACTCCTTTTTTTGGTCTCTAGCCTGGGCCTATATTTGATGACTCTAATACACAGGAAATAGGGATGTGGTAAATTGGAAAAAATTTTGAACATGATACCGGTGATATCTTATGGAGGTTCTGAGAATGGCCTAAGTGACTTGGAACCTCTCTACTTGGGATTGTATCAGAAGCTTTTTGCTGATTCTATATATGGATATTTTCTAAGATGTCTTTCCCATAAACCCTTAATGAAAATAGGATTATGGAAAGGAGGCAGTGGCAAGGTAAAGCATGACTCTGTTGTCTGCCTTCTCATGTTGGCCATGGTCTGCTCAGGATTCCTACACCACTTGCACATGGTGCCCAGAGCATTACTCCCCACCTACTTCAAGGATGCAGTCCTCAACAGTAGGGGGTCACAATGAACACCTCCATGTTGCCCTCCTGTGATGCAGAAATCACAACAACCCTGTCACTTAACCCACATGTTTGATGTATTTGTTTTCATTCATACGAGTGTGAAGTCTCTCTATCTGGGCTTTGGAGCAGCCCTGCAGCCATTAGCAGAAATACTGAAAAATTAAAAACCAGCCACAACAACTTATGATTTTGTAGCGTATAACTGAGAAACTCAGCCTAGCACATCCACTGCTTAATTAATTTATTTTACTATATCATTTACAAAGAGAGAGACAGCGCATACTCAAGCCCACCACCGATTTTCAATTTTCTGCAATGGCTTCAATGCTGCGATTAAATAGCCAGGAATTAGTGAGTGCTTCTGGCCTAACTCCTAGCCAAGAAGATAAATGTGAATGCATCAAGTCCCTTTCCAGCTTGCAGCTGCTTTGTAGAGGCACTGGTGTGCTCCAGGAACAAAAGTAGACAAAGGGTTGGCTTGTCTGCATGCTGCTGCCTTTCTTGTGTCTGGATTTGGGCAGGAGGGTGATGGAAGGCTTTTCACACTCCTGGCTCCTGTCTCCCCTTTGTGCAAGGACTCTGTTCGTTTCAACTGTAAAATTAGTCATGCTTGTAAGTGCTTGTGCCAAGCTGGTGGGTTAGTGACTTTGGAGGGGTTACAGTCATGAACTGTGGCTTTTGTTAAAGGAAATGAATGGATTGCTGGCTGGTTTCAGGCTCGAAAACTGTGGAGAAGAGATTTGCAGAGCCCACTGGACTCTGTTTGTTTGCTTTTGGGTGGTATTTGATGATTTTACCTGCTGCCAGTGTTGGGACTCTCTACTTGCTCCTCTTTCTCTTCTCTACTTGCTCCTCTTTCTCTAATCAAAATTTCAAATTAATTCTCACAACATAGGCAGACAATTTTTTTGTATGACATATTACTTGATTTCTCCTCCCTGCCTTTTACCTGCTGTTTTATTTTGGAAAAAAAAGATACAACTCCTTACTACCATCAGTATGAAATGCCTTTTGGGAAAGTTTGTCATGCTCTCTTCTGTTCCTGTTTTTAGCCCTGGACATCAAGCCCCATCCCCATGTGTCTGTAATATTCTAACCCTTCTTTCAGTTATGGAGTATAAAAACGCCTCTCTCTTTGCCCTTTTTTGGTCAGAATAGTGTTCTATTCTAAATGACATCACATTATCGGGATGCTGGAGTGTGTAGGTGGTGCACAGGGGAAGCCAACCTATGGCACGCTAATGCAAGGATGACAAAAGGGCCATATGGGGCTCTGGTCATGTCCTGTCAGTTGAAGAAGTTATCCGTCTGCTCACAAATGCTGATGGCAGAAACAATCCTGCGGACCATCCTTCTAGAAACCATAGTATTATTAAAATGTGTGTTCTAATGATTCCGAAAAGGGTCAAGGGATAAGAACAAACCAGCTGCAAAGGTTTATATAAATTTATGATGTGCAGCCTATTTCCAAATATTCTCTATTTCTGTCTATGTGTCTGTAATTACTATGAGTCAATGTACATCTGATATGCAGTGCAAATTAATATACCAGAATAAATTTGGGAATATCTAAAACTGCAGATTTTAATCACAGAATGGCAGAGGTTAGAAGGGGCCTCTGGGGATCATTTAGGCCAACCCCTCTGCTAAAAGCAGGTTTGCCTAGAGCAGGTTGCACAGAATCATGTCCAGGTGGGTTTTGGAAGTCTCCTTGTATTGATTTTTGTCTCCAACTCCCAATGTAACAACCTTTGGGTTTTGCAGAATTTTTTATTTTATATAAACATGATTTTCAATATACAGTGCTGCTTATGTTACTTAAATGAAAAAATTTGGTGAAGCCTTGCTGCACATTCTAAATGTTGGGATTACAACACCATTAATCTATGTATAAGATGATATATGATATAAGATGAACTGACAGGAGCTGTTTTTAAGTCTTTATCACCCACTGAAGAATCTTAGCATCTGATAATAACAATTTTGATTTTGTTCTGAAAATTTTCCGTGCACCGTCTTCATCAGTTTCCCTTGGCTCAGGAGCTTCCATGTTTCATTAAAGATTTTTTTTTCTCTGCTTTTTCTGACATTACCTAAACATTTTCTAATTTTCATGCTTTTTAAATTCCCAGTGCCCCTGACACCAATCTTTTTTCTAACTGGGAAATTTGGATTTGAAATTGTATTTGAAAGCAAAATAGATACTTCCTGCAGTTATTTTTTTTTTTTTAATTTTACTTTTGCTACTATTAAAACAGCACAAAATTTAGTCTTCTGTATAAACCTACCACTTTAGAGTAAAAAGTTGTCAGTTGTTAGAGAAGCTTGCAGTTTCATCTAACTATGGAAAGTCTGTTTTTCTGTTTTATTTTAAGCTACTTTATACTGCAAGAAATCAAGCTCATGAGATTAAAAGCTTATTGTGAATAAACCACATTGCATGCCTGAAATCACCCAGCTACTATACCCAGTTACAACAAGCCTTTCCAAACCAGGGACAAATGACAAAATACTGTCAAGCACATTGACCTTGTGACTTTTGGTCTTGCATTTATTTTAGAAACTTTCAAAATATTTCAGGATGGCCTGTTTTTTAAAGGTCCATGAATGGTGGCAGTGTCTGATTTGTCAATCTTGGTACTATCAGCTGGTTCTCTCTTTTTGCTGAGTAACTTAAAGGCAAAAACGATGTCATTACATATGAGTAGGGTATCTGCTCAGCAGAATTTTGCTAAATAACATAAGAGCTTATAGGAGAAGTTCTAGTACTGGAAATGCTGCAGCTGCCAGGTATCAGCAACCAGACTAGGTTTTCAATATAAGAACTGGGAGTTAATAGTTTTTCCCTTTATAGGAAAAAAGTTTTGTGGTTATTTTATGAAATTTGAAAATGAGTGCTAATCAGTGCACCTTTTCGTGGGCACTGTCACAGTAGCATTTTTCTTGACTTTAGGAACAGGCAGATTTTATGGAACTTGAAAATTTACAAATTAATGCAACTTGCTATCTTTTTTTCACCACAAAAATTATCCAGAGTATTTTGAAAATCCCTATTTTTCAAGGTTGTCTTTGAAGTCAGGTTTTTAAAAAAATGGTGCTTTCTATACAGCCACAGGCAAAGCTTACCGTGGATATATCGCAGTCCAGAAAGCTCTGAGAAAATAACATGAACACTGTGAAAAACTAGTATTTAAAAGTTGAGCTTGCTGGGTCAGCCTTAGTTCAGGCCCCTTGAGATTATGCATTATGCTACCAGCTTTAACTACATTGATGCATACTTTTTTTTTTTTTTAAATTAAAATTTATGAACATTTATGAGTCAGTATTTAACTTTGCAATGTGAACTTTTCTCTTGCATCAGACTTTTTTTATGGTGTGGAGGAAGCTGCAAATGTGGGCCTGTAATTTCCTGGGATTTTAAAACCAGAAGTCACCCCTTAAGTTAAAGTCATCTTTTTGAGCTCTTGTGACTACCTTTCATAGAGGCCTTCAGCAGAGATAAGGAGTCCTATCACCTCTCTCGTGTATTTGAGCTAAAGGAGTGACTGGTAGTGGTAGAAGCCCAAAAGACTTAAGTTTCCTAAAGTGCTACACAGCAAAACCAGATGTGTAAAGTAGCCTGGGCTACTGGCCTCTCTTCCTGGATGATATACAACACTCTCCATATCCATCTCCTTTTCCAGCCTGGGTGGCTGAATTTAAGTGTGAAGATGCTTCAAGAAGAATCAAAGTTCCAGGCCCATAATGCTGGATTAGTTTCAGTTCGTTCTGCCGGAGAGCACAGCCTTTGTTCCTATGGCAGCTATTCATCTGCTTTTCAGCTGGATAGGAATTGCATTCACCCTTTTCCCAGTTCCCTCTTGGTGCTCTCTGAGGGATACTGTCTTGATCTCCCTATGAGGAGCTAAGCACCACACTTCCCAGGAGTTGCTCAGCTCAGAGGACTCAGACCGTGTAGTAAATGACAAAGTATTTTTCTAATTAAAAGAATGTGTTGGAGGAGAAAATAAATTAATATTTAAACAAAGCCCTTGAGACAGTCTAAGACACTGCTCTTAAAGAAGGGCAGGCATTTGAAAAGACTCAGAGGAACAATATGAACATATTTTAAAAATCAAAATCTCATGGCAAAAGATTTTTGGGGGTGAGAGGATGGAATACAGATTTCAACCCTACCAGCTGTAATTAAAACCATAAGCTTATGTTGGGATCCTATCAAAAAAAACCAACCAGGCATCCTTATGGAAACCATTATTTGGCCTCTTGGTGCACCGCTGAAAGAGAGAAGAAAGCTCTAGTGTCACAAATTGCTCCATATGGGCAAACTCCTTTACCCACCATGAGCTCCACTGATTTTAATAATTATTAGGGTAATGTCTTAAAGGGAGATAACTGGCATCTTTGAGGAACCTCAGTGTTTGTCTTGGTCTCTGCTTTATAGTTTTATCAGCATAGACTTACACTGGGCATGTTTTATGGTGGTGCAGTACTAGAGCCTCATAATGTACAAGGAGAGACAGTGGCAAACCATGAGTGCCTGCAGAGATCCTCCAGCACTTATAAGTGGGTGCCTGCTTATAATTGGTAAGGATCTAGGTCTTTGAATGTTGAAACTGTATAGGTAAGAGATGTTCTATGAAAAGGGTGTCCTCTCTGACAGTTATAACTTTAATAATCTCTTTTTTATCCTTCTCTTTTTGAAAATGTGTAGGCAG
>NW_008621003.1:0-47337 GCF_000691845.1 Merops nubicus | reverse complement strand
AAAGAGAAGACCAAACGCAAAAGATGTCCAGTGAAAGGGGTTTTATTTTCTTCTCTTTCTTGATCTGAAAGAGTTCATTGTTCCACCTCCACAGTTCGTTGCTGGCTGTGGAGAATGGAGCAAATTACTGAGTGCAGGCAGAGGAAAAGAATGGTATTGAACTGGGATGAACAGGGGTTTTCATCCCAACAAGAACAGGCCAGATAAGAAATCAGTTGATTCGTGTCAGGTGGCTGATGTCATATTTTAATATTCCAGTAGTGCCCATACTATCTCTGATGCCTTTTGGAACTGTTTGTACTTTGATTTAGTCTGGAATTAGAGCTTTCATATAGATTCAGCAAGCCCCAGGGGCGAACAGTTACTTGTCAGCTGTGGTTACATTTAATTAGTGCAAATGGAACATTTGACATTTTCCCCCTTAATCATAACTCACCGAGCTCTATTGAGTCTTTCTGGGTCTCTGTATTGCCTTTTGATTCTCTGGGTTCTGAGTTACATTATACTGCCATATTCTTGATGTGAAGTTTTATAGCAATTACTGTTGACACAGAAAAAGATATAATACCAGACAACATAAAAATTTCTCCCTCCTGCATTATTTAGATAATGTTTATTTTCCTTTGTGTACAAAAATAGCAGTGAAAAATGTGGCTGAACAAATGAAGGTGAATTAGTATTATTTCTTCTAATAATTTTGACAGCGCTTTCTAGATGGGAATTTTTACCAGTAGAATGTTGTTGATCTAGTTATAGCGCTATAGTTATGCTGGAATAAATTCCCATGTGTGCAGCCTCAGTCATGAAGGAGAGCGTTCATGAAAGAATTTAGGCTGATAAAGCTCTACTGAGATAATTATACCAAGATTGTTTGACCCATAAATTTCTCCGTGTACATAAAATGCCTAACACAAATGACAAGATCAGAGACCCACATATAGCAAGTCTTTTATAACAAGACTTGAAGTTACCTGCGGTGGGGTACTGGACAGTGGCTCCATTACTCACCCTTTTATTCCACATGTCTCTCAGACCCTCTGCTGAGCTTTAACCATTAAAGCTTCATCATCTGGGAAGACTCTTCATCAGTGAAACAACAGATATGTTTCACAATACGTTGTATAATACGGTATATTTTTTCCTCACAATATATGGCATTCACTGAGCACAAACAAACTGGGAGACATCTGTAGCTAATTTTAATCTGGAGGAGAGGAGTGGAATTTTCATAGATATCTGCAGGCCAGAGACATTAACAATGACACGGGCAATGTGTATTTGATGTAAATTGGTTAAAAATCTGTGGGTGGTGCTGCTGTAGGCTGGAGACTTACTATGACAGTATGTGCAAATAGCGTGATGGCTGATTTATGTGCAAAGTCATTATTAATTTCAAGTGGGTTTGTAGGTTTATATTTATGTTTGACCTCCTTTTCTATTTCTCAAGAACAATTTTGTTTCAGAATTTGGTCTTAATTAACTCTTAATAAATACTTTTACTTGATTTCAGGGATGCATGACCAGGTCCTAGAATCATGGACAGCACAACAAGGAAAGATTAACTTTCTGGATTAATATCAATTGTACCTGGCGACTTTTGTGCATGTTGAATTTATTTAGTAGTAATTCAAGCTGTATTCATATGAAAAGATCTGCACATAGGCATCATATTCCCCTAGTTTAACTTAAATACCAGTTGCTGTATTGCTGCTCTTTGTGTTTGGCTTTGCTGTCATAAAATCTGAGTTATGAGCAGCAGAAAATTTGCATTCAAAGTACATCAGAGCTTTCCTGCAACACTGCTGCTAAATGCTGTGTAAGATCTGCAGATAAATATTTGGTAACCTATGTGAACATGATGAAATGAAGGAGAGGGGCTTGGGTTTGGATTGGTTACATATGGAGGACAGTGAAAAAGGCAGCAGGGCAAGGAGGCAACACCTTAGAATTGCTAGAGAAGAAACATTGCTATAATCAGGGAAAGGAAAAGGTGTTGCAGAAGCAGATCTTGTGGATAAATGAACTAACAAAGCGTGTTTTCTCATTCATCTTCTAGTTTTTCCTCTGTGGTGTCTGAGTGCTTTAACATTAACTTGGAAGTCCCAGCAACAGGCTCTGAAAACCCTGTGTGTGAGAAACAGCTGCCCATATGAACTTGTGGCTCAGAAACTCCAAAAATAGCTGGGAAAAAGAAGAGGCATTGTCAAGCAAAGTAACAGGTTTCTTTAATCTGTATTAATAGTATCAGTGATCAATTTAGGCAGCTGGTAACTGCTCCAGAGCATACAAGCTCAGTGGTAAGTGTATTGGATGACCCAGCTGGACGTGGAGACTGAATGGGCGGTCTGGGTGGAAGGGGTGCATTCTGAGCTGAAGGCACTACACTGGGGGCAGTGTAAGGAGGCTATGTTTACCATGCAGAGCAAATGTCCTGTGGGGTCTACCTCTCTGGTTCTGATCCTGTGATAACCCAGATCAGTGGGCCTCTTGGTCAGCACTGAGATTTAAATGTGGGTTCTGTGCCTGGATTTCCCTTGTGCAGAAAGCAAGACACAAGATTGAGTGGACTGTATTTCATCCTGATGTGGCATTGCCGTGCAGCTGGCTGTTCACCTAGGCTCCTGCAAAGGGTCCAGAGCCCCACGATCCAATCATAGCACATACAAACCCTGTCCCCCACTGTCACATCTAGGCCCAGCTAGTACTAAAGCAACTAAGAAATATCCCTCTTGGTAAATATGCATCTGGTTTGCATTTGCATTTTCTTTAATTAGAAATATTTATCTCGTACTTTGACATTGTTCCATTTAATGAACCCTCCTTTCTTTATACTGTGAAAAGTGAGAGAGTGGAGGCAATGAGAGAGTGGAGAACCAAAGTGAATCAAGGTGAAGCTGTATTATAGTGCAGTACTTTAAAGGACATAACAAATCAGAGGTGTATACAGGCAGTCTTCATGGACGTGGGTAGTAGGAAGTGTCCAGCAAAATCAGGGGCTGGTGAGATATTTCCTGCTGCTCTGCAAAGGATTGGTACAATGGCTGGTACAGCTGGGCAGTGAATTTTGGTGATCGTTTCCCTTTGACAGGCGTGAATGACTCTGCCTCCTGCAAGGAACATACCTTAAAGTGTCATAACCATTCAGCTGGTGATTCCTTCTATAGTGAAAACAGTGACCCATGGAAGCTGAGTTGCTTTGATTCCTCTGGAGGTGAAGCTGGTGCTTCATGAACTCCTTGACTCTGAGGCTCTTGAGGGGGCTTCCAGAGGCAACAAGGAACCTTGAATCTGATGATTAAAGTTTCCAAACTGAGACCACTCTGCTCTTACAGTTCAAGCCCCCACCTTTTGCACAGCAAATAAGCAGCTGCAGTTTAAGGAAGACAGAGATACTGTTTGCTCAAGTGTGGTTTGATTTTCTCTTTTTGCCCATTAAGCCAAATCCTCCTGGCTAGTGAGAGTTCTTCCATTCTTTTAGGAAAATAAGAGTAGCCGATGTTTCTCTGAACCAATAGGCCAAAATGCTTAAATAGATCACATAGCAAAGGTAAGCTTATTGCCTTCTGTCAGTAAGTGTATCTCATACCACTCTACCCTCAATAAAGCACACTGTGAGTGCAGCAAAATCTTGGGCCCATGTGACACCTTGGCTGGTGGTGTCACACCAACTAGGACAAGTGGCTTAATATGTTAGTCAACTGTCTTTTGCCAGATGAATGTCTGTTTGTCTATGTGAGATATCCATGATACTCTTATCCCTGGCAGTTCCCCCCTTAGGAGGTGGCATCTCCCTATGTGCTCAGACTGCCTTTCTCTCTTTGCAGTGCTTCATTACTACTCCAGGCAATATTGTAGCACACAGATCAGAATTAGATTCTGAGCTTGGTATTGCACACCAGGGATTAGTTTCCCAAAAGCATGGTCTGTGGTTACCCTGCAGCTGGATCCTGGTATTAAGTGAGTGTTTGTGAGCTGTGGTAGCTGGAGGGAAGCAGGAAGACTCAGAACAACTTAGGAAAACACATGGTAATGTCCGTGCGCCCAGTCAGCAGTGATCTTGAGGACTGCTGACGGCAAGGTAGTGGCAATATCTGTAATTCAAGGGATGTGCTCACTTTGTTCAGAACAGCTCTGCTTGTCAGGTTGTCTGCACTGTGTTGGTTAGCACTGGCAGCAGCAGTGGAGCAACAAGGACTTCCAGGTGCTCTAGGTGCTTGCAGAAGGTCTCCTGTTTTTATGTTCTTGTTGCTGCAGTGCCCATGTCTCTGTCTACTGCATCCATGGGTTGCTGTCTTCACCCTGACAATGCTTCTTTGTTAGTCCCAGAACAACAATGTACTAAGTGAAGCTATTCTAGGCCGTCCTTGCTGAAGCACCTACCCAGGCTGCTTCTCATTCCTTGTCCACATGCTTGTTTTCTTTCCTAGGCAGCTGGAGATGAGACAGAGGAACTTGTGATTGTGGCCACTAATGCCACAGTCACAGCTGTTTACTAGCACAGTGCTTGGCTTGGGGCCAGCTTCCAGCAACCAGCATCACATCAAATCTACACACGGCATATATGTAGTGTGTCTGCCTGACTGAAGCATGAGTTGCCTTTGTGGTGGTTGTGGCTGCTCACTGGCACTGGCTGTTCAAGAGTCAGATCATGAGATGTCGGGAGAACTTCCCAGGACTTTTCTTGTGTGATCCTGAGGTGGGGCACAGCAGTTTTTAGTTGCTTCATGGCCCACATCCAAATACTAGAAAAATGCTACTGTGAATGTAAGTCAGCAGTGTTACAAGCAAGTGAAGACATCAGAGGGGACCTTCCTTGTCTGAAAGCTCTAACTCACTGTACAGTGAAAGTTGTTAGGATGCCACTGTTGCATGCCTGCTCAGATGGTATGCTTAAAATTATATATATCACCTTGATATATCCTAAAGAAAGCAGACAAGTTCTAAATCTTTTTCTGTCCTGTGTTGGCTTGGGTTGGTATCAATGAAATAAATGGGCTTGCACAAGTAAGCTGTATTTATTCATTGCAGCAGCTCTGGACTGCTTTTTAAAGAGGTATTGACTTGTTTGATGTGATCCCAAAGCTAGAATAATTCTGTCTGTGACATTAGAATTTAGCTATTCTTTAGCAAATAAAATTATATAGGCATTCAACAGTCTGGGAGTACCCCTGCCTTTTTGCACCAAGGCTCCAGCTACAAGCTGCTGAACTACAAATTGGTATCACTCTTACAACACTATCTAATTACCACAATACCTGGGGAAGAAAACACCAAGAATCAGCTCCCAAACCCAGACTAATTATGCTAACTAAAGGTTGTTTTGTCTTCCCAGTTCTGTTCCGTGTTAATGTCAAGGTTTGTATATTGCCATAAAATGCCACAGACTAGAGTAATGACTGTGTCAGGGTATGGAGGCTGAGCTACCAGGCCTGGTGGACACCATCAGAATACTCAGAGGTGCTGCTGGGCCAGGAGACTACACATTCCCTTAACCCTAATTCAGAAAGCCTGCTGGCAAGAGGCTGGAAAATGCAGGACATTTATCTCACTGATTCATTATTGTTGCACAAATGTTACAATTCTTTTTCCTCAGCAGCTCTGAGAGGAGAACAATGATTTAAGTGCGTGAAAATAAAACCAGTTTGCCACTCTGAACACTGGTAGAGCCAGTGATGAGATGAGAGTGACAACAGGGAGCAAACTCATTTCTTCTGTTCTCAATTTTCTTGTCTTCATTTCATTGTCCAACTTTCTTTGTAATGAAAACCAAAACTTGATAAAGAGAAGCCACCTTTACTGAGTTTGACTATTGTGACATAGAATTACTTTTTGTCTTACAGTTAACTACTACTTTTATATTGGCCATATGTTACATGAAGCCACAATTTAAATCCTCTTCCAAACTGCATAAAAGAAGAGTATGTTTGTGTGTGCGTGTGTTCAAACTGTCTTTCCTCTGTGTGTGGTGAAAGCATGCCAAGCACATAGTCATGACTGCCAAAATACAAATGAATATAATTAACACAATATGCAATGCTCTGCTTTACATGGCCATGAGGTGTACATGCAGATAGTATTAGTGCAGCTTAGGAGCCCAAGTTTTAAATCTTTGTGTTGCAGTGTCTTGACATAAAGCTTTCTGTAAGCTATGTTATATGCTGGTGCTTTATTATTTAATTTTGCTAAATATAAAGACACCATGTATCTTCTCCTTGCATCTCCTTGGATAAGAGGGAGCAGGTATAACCATTAGGATCTTGCAATAATGGGTGGCTCCACTGGAGAAGTGGAGAGAAATACAGTGATCAGAAACTTAGAATCATAAAATGAGTTGAAGGGATCTTTGAAGGTCATCTGGTCCAACCTCCCTGCAGTGAGAAGGGACACCTACAACTAGATCAGGTTGCTCAGAGCCCCACCCAACCTGACCTTGAATGTTTGCAAGGATGTGGCATCTACCACGTTTCACCATCCTCATTGTAAAATTTTCTTCCTTATATATCTCTTAAATCTACCCACTTGTAGTTTAAAACCATTACCCCTTGTTCTATTGCAACCAGCTCTGCTAAAGAGACAGTCCTTATCTTTCTTGTAGGGCCCCTTTAAATACTGAAAGGCTGCAGTAAGGTCTCCCTGAAGCCTTTTCTCCTGGCTGAACAACCTCAAGTCTCTCAGCCTGTCCTCACAGGAGAGGTGCTCCAGCCCTCTGATAATTTTTATGGCCCTCCTCTGGACCCACTCCAACAAGTCTGCGTCCTTATGCTGAGGACTCTAGAGCCAGACACAGTGCTCCAGGTAAGGTCTCACCAGAATGGAGTAAAGAATCATCTCCCTTGACCTGTTGGTCACACTTCTTTTGATGCAGCCCAGGATACAGCTGCCTTTCTGGGCCATGAGCACACATTGCTGGCTTATGTCCAGTTTTTCATCCACTAGTACCCCTTAGTCCTTCTCTGCATGGCTGCTCTCAATCACATCATTCCCCAGCCTGTATTGATACTGAGGATTGCCCCAACCCAGGTGCCTGAGCTTGCTCTTGGGTTTGTTGAACCTCTTGAGGTTCACATGGTCTCACTTCTTTAGCTTTTCTAGGTCACTCTGGATTCCATCCCATTGCAGTATCTGGTTATTATTCAAAATTAGCCCTAATACAATTTGTTTGGACTCTTTTAACAATTAATTTCATAAATGTAAACAATTAAAAGTGGAGCCTAACCTACCACATCAACACTGTTCAACTCTGTGCTAATGCTGAACTTTTCTTCAGGCTGACAGTGCAGTTTTTCTGTGAGTCCTAGCAGTGGCCACATTCCTTGGGGAACTGCGGGAACTGCTATCAAAACATAAGTGTTGCTTAATACTTAGAACGGTGATAAGCCTCTGTGGAACTATGAAATTACAGGCTGTTTTGCACAAGTGCCTTTTAAATGACAGCAGAGCATCCTTCTTCTTCACATTCAGAATTGATTAGAAAACTCCCTCCCACACCTCTTCCCTGCTTTTAACCCAGAACACAATGTGCTTTTTTTTTTTCCTCTTGAATACAATTTAAGGTGTGTGTAGCAGGTTTATGTACATACTGAACTGGACAATATTTATGCTTACCTTCAGAACATTTTGGTGTTCACTGAGTGGTGTACACTATGCACAATGATATACATGAAAGGAACAACACAGGACTGTATTTACTATATATCTAGACTGGCATTTACTATGTCTGAACAAAACAAAAATAAAATGTGCAAGACTACATTTCTGTAGGCTTTTGGTTGGAAAATGCACAGTAAAAGTGTGTAAATATCAAAATGCTGAAGAAACCAAGCCTATTTTCCTGCCTGGAACTTACCTTAAAAAAAAGTACACATGAAAATGTTTGAACCATATTAATATTTATCAATCAGTATTTAAGCTGAGAATCTACAATAGTTAATAAATGACTTCTCATTTCAAGTATTAAGTATGTATAAAATATACCTTATAAGATATAACATACAATATAACTGTTGTAAAACTGATATTAATACAGGGTGGTTTTAAGATTAAAAAAACATCTTGACCATTTTTACCATTCAAACATTTTTTTTTCTCACCATGTCCTAAAATTTCCTTCATGAAGAATTTTGAAATTTTGAGTTGGCTGTACGAAGAGATAAAAAATGAAAATCCTTGATAAAACTAAATTCCTGGCACTGCTCAGTACTAATGATGGCTGCTCTGATAATAGATTGGATATATAACACTTCAAGGGAAGTGGAGGCAACTGATTGGAGACAACCACAATTTACAAAATATGTTCTAGGGAACAAGCTAGTGGAAGACTAGAAGAACTAAAATGGCTTTCCTTTTGGTTTTCTGTGACCCTCTATGATGTGCTGTTAACCCATTAAAATAAGCTTTGAGTGCTCACCATCAATTTCCAGCTGTACAGTCAGTAACAGCAAAAGGGCGCACATTACTCATGCTCAGACTGCTGCCTGGCAGTAGTGGGTGTGCTGTGATATGACACACAGAAGATATTGTATCATGATAATGTCAGAAGATGATAAACCACTGTTCTGAATGCCTCCTCACCACTATCACCACCCCAAGGCTACCATGTAATGTAGGAGATTACTAGAGCAGTAAGATTTTCTTTTTCTCACCTTTCTGTGTGCCAGACAGGGCAACATTTTCCATGAAGAAAGGCAATGAAGACAACTGAAGACTTTGATTAAATCAAATGCTGAATCACCTCAGGGAAAATGATAGGCCATACAAGGGCCTCTAATTTCTATGGTATTGTCACCTCTGTAGTGGTAGGAAGTGAGTGCAGGTGGGAAGGTAGTGAGTGCAAGTATGCTGCCTAGAGTCTGGTCTTTTAAATCAGACTTACCAAGCATATATATATATATATATATATATGCACACACACTATATATATAGATGGCATACTGAGCAATTAGCATGCTCTAAAGCAGGATATTTATTGCAGGAACTGCAACTTCAGTCTGAGGAATAGAAATCATAACAGAAAATACATTATACAGAAAGGCTGCAAAATTACCCTTGGATGAACATGGCAATTAAAGAATGCAGAAGAATTGCCCAGTGTCGTGGTTTCACTGGGACAGAATCCTAGGCCATCCATGGTCTGCAGGCTGTTACCAGTGTGAAGTCATCTGAGACAGCTGATCTGAACTGGCTCAGAGATACCACCATACTCATGAAAGTAATGCTCATTATAAAGGAAGGAGATGGTGGCAGTGGTGGCTTTCTGCTTGGGTTCTTCCTGAGCCTGCTCCTCCTCTTCCTTCTGTTGCTCCAGAGGACTGCTTTCCTATTTATTGTGACTGCTGTATATTTGCAGAGCTGTATATAATTTTATACTGGTGTTTAGTATTAGTTTGGCTGTTTCATTAAATCCATTTATCATTTCAACCTATGGGTCTCCTCTCCTTTTCCTGATGCCCCTTCTTTGGTAGGGAGAGGTCACTGCATGGTAGAACAACTGCTGTAGGTTAGCTCCAGATACAGCCTAAACTTAGACACCAGTTAGAGAAATATTTCCGTTTCCATTACAGGAGTATTTAAACAGAAGAAGGAAACTTCAAATCTTGTCTTGCAGTATTTTCTTTGTAGGTTCTTTTTAGTGCTTCCTACGCATGAGATGTAACAACTTTCAGGAAAGCCCGGTTTTCCTCAGAAATGGTTTAGTCACATCTCCTCTAGCAGAAGTCTGTCCCTCTACTTTGGTGTAATTCTGCCTTTCCTTTTTCATAGCCGTTCATGATCCACCCCAGCAGCCACACTCTTCTATGTAGAGCTGCTTTGAAGACCTTTGAGGATGCTAAAAACTGACACCTTTGCAAATCTGATTCTTTGCTCTGACATTTAGCTGGAATGATGTGGCAGAAGTGGAAACAAATTAAAAGAGACTTATAACATATAGAGAAGTTGGCAAGGGCATGCCATGGAGGTAATGCCACAAAATGAAGCAAAAGCTACACATTAAGAGAAGTTTTCTAATTTGGGAGCCATTAGGCTGGTGCATTGACGAAGAATTAGTGTAAGTCTTTATGCAGCTTTTATAAAAGGACTTTAAAGCAATGCTGAATATATGTCAGAGAATAAGATTAGCCTGGCAGTAGAAGGGTGGATGAAATAATAGATCTCTTCTGTCTCTAATTCTTATGATTTGCTTGCATCCATCAGCACGTGGTGTAAGAAGAGGAAACCCGCTGCCAGCCAGATTGGTGCAGTTTTACACGTGGGATTGTTTTCATCACTTGGTTCACATCCGCTAAGAACCACTTGTATAAAGTCCTTAACCCATCAAATATAGGCACCTTTTGGTGTGCAGGGCCTCATTGATACTCAGGGAAAAAACCAACCCACCTTTCCAATAACTTATTCTCCTTTCAGAAGGGTAGTGCACTTTGTAAGCAAAACTATTGTATTAGCCCTTTAGTGTTGACTCCTTGCACTCAAAAATCACAGGACATCTAAGCAGTTGTGCAACTATAACATTGTCATCTTTGAATATTCACTCTAGCTTCAAGCTTTTAGTGTTCACAGTATTATTGTTTTCTTCAGGAACAACAAAATCTAAACTCTTTTAGAAATAGCAAAGATCCTTATAATAAATGCATATTTATTATAAAAAATATTTGTATATAAAAGCTCCTTAACAACTTGTTAGAAAAACTCCTCAGGGTCAGCTGGCATGCAGTCGTGTTGTAACAGGCACTGCATGACATGGCTTGGATCACGTCTGCTTGAATGGTGAAGTGCTGGGGTTTGAACCCGAAACCCCGAGTTAAAGATGACATATGGGTGGTTCTCACAGATACCCAGCTATCTCAAGAAATGTGTGATTAAAACCAAAATAGGGGAAGAAACATTCCTTCTGTTTTTCTCTCAAGGCTTGGCCAACCTTGGGCGAAAACCAATAGGAGGACAACACCAGGTGTCCCGCCTTTGAAGTTACTTTTGCTGGTTGCTTGTGAGACTGGAGTTGTTTAGGCAACCGTACAAGAGCCGGTTCTGCTTGCAGTGAATTTGGAAGCCTACCTATGGGGGGGTGCACCCTGTAAGGTTTCCCCAGGGTTTCCACATTACAGGAAGGGTGTCGTGTGTCATATTCCTCCCGCCCCGACTGTTCACTGCAGCTGGAGTGCCCAGCAACGACAGGGCAGGACAAGGATCTGGACAGGACAAGGGTAATGTATTTGGCAGTGTATCTCTTTGTCAGTTACTGTAGTGGCTTTTGTCTGACTATGATCAGATTTCTGACTTGGCTTATTCGTTCCTCTGTTATCGGATTTTAACTTGGCTTACTCCTTCCCCTGTGGTATCATCTACTATTAGTAGATCTATTGCCCTGCTTATTCCCCCTGCTGTTAACCAAATTATATTATTTCTGTAGTTGCTGGGATTAGACAATAAAGTTTGTGCATGCTTTCTGCTGATGACTGTATCCTTTATGCTGGGCCATGTAATTGGCAAAGCAGATGGCTAAATCCTAGGCCCAGCATCAACAGCTTGCTTCTCAGTCTATTAACATGAAGTGCCAGACAGACTGGTCATGTTGCATCTTTTGAGACAAAAGAAGGCATGGATAAGTGCATTATAATAATTTATTGTCTCCTGTGTCATACCTCTCACTCATATCCAGAAATTCTGGTCTGTTAATATTTAGGAAATGTGCATGTTCAAGCAGTGTTTACTTTCTTGTGAGGTCCAAGTTTCCTCTGTTGCAAAGTAATCTTGCAAAGACAGGGTGTATAAATGGACAAATAGGGAAGGAAGTAAAAAAGCCATTTGAGTCACTAAGGTGAAGATGACTCCTGTCCTACCCATCCATCAAGGTGTGAGATTTTCAGGGTTTGAAATAGATTTGTTTACCAACTGTTTTGTTAAGCCCCAATGTCCATGGGTTATGTCTTCTATTCATCTCAGAGCAGGCATATGTAAAAAATTTCAAGTTTCCAGGTTGAGTTGGTCTGGATATTAGGTATACCTTCCAGGCATTTCAAATTCACCTAAAGAAAGGTGATAATAGGAAATACAATCACACAAGGAAACTTTACTGCACAGGGGACTAAACATCTCACTAAATCACTGCCTGAGATCTGTGTTATTTCCTTTTTTGTTAGGAAGTGGAATTTTTTCCTCACCCTTTTTCTGTGGAAGGCTCTCCACCTGCATGTTACAGTCTTGAATATACCTTATCCATAAACAGAGTGGAAGGCTAAATCTTTAAACCCAGCATTACTTGTGGAACGTGGAAGAGCTATTGAGGCCGATTGTTCCTTAATAATTTATTTCTCCACTGTTCGCTATTTTGAACACAAACTCTGCCAACACTGGAGAGTATGGATCAACCTAGAAAATGATTTCTCCCACTGAAGTTAATGGGAGAGCTTTCATGAATAAAGGAGGCTTGTGATACTGTTTACAGACTGTGCTCTGTGGCATGGATTTGCAGGTGTGCAGTCTTAAGTCCTGCTTTTGATCAGGTTCTGGTTATAATGAAGCAAAAGCAATTTAATCCTAATAAATCTACAGCTGTATCCCTTTGAGGTTTGAAAACTGGACAGAGTATTTAATTTTTATTTTTTTTTTTTTTAATTTTTCCTGACCTTTATTGGGCCCTGACACACCAAGGTGTTGAAAAGCAAAACATTAGATCAGCAACCATTTTTTGTATTACAGGATTATAAAATTTGCAAGAAAACCTCTTCAGTTGTCTCTTTCCAATTCTAAAATTAGAGCCCTTCTTTTGGAATTCTTCCACAACAAAAGCTTGGGTTTTCAGAGGTAATTTTCAACCAGGGTACATAGTCCTTAAGGTCCTAAAAATCTTGGAAGTCTACTGAAATGTAAAGCCTTTCTATTGAAAGTAAAAGCAAGTTTGTACCTCTTCAAAATCAGCTTATGAACCATTAACAGATTTCAATGCTTGGTAGGAACTATTTGCCATCTTCAGCCAGTTACACTAGCATGAGGATCTACACTGTAGGCTGACCATGTGTGCAGGTGGTCTGAGGCTGTGGACCCCGAGGCACTGGACAGCTGTTTCCTGTCATACAGCTCTAGAGTTAGGACACTTCAGCTTCTTGGTGTGGCTTACCTCAGCCAAGTGCAGGGCATCAACATGAGGAAAGACAGTGCCTTTCCTGAAACCTCATTCTGGCAGCTTTCAGAGCCTGGAAACTCTCTGTGGAAGAATTGGAAGTCCTATGAACAATGTATTTGCCTAAGCCCTCAGACTCTTTGTTTGCACGTATAAATCTGAGCCTCTCAAAACTTTTAGACTGCTAATTCATCCATAGCTACTAGTGTGCTTTAAAATCTGGCTCTTTTTCACTCCTGTAAGGCTGTCAGGAGGAGGAAAGGCAACAGACTCCATCACCCACAGCTGTGAGGTTCCTTAGGGTTGCTGCCTTCATTTTGTGTAGAATTCCTCTAAACAAAATATTCCAGTAGTTTTGAAACAGTTGTAAGGAAGTCCTACAACAAGAAGTGTAAAAACATCCTACTAACCTGCTGCTGTGGTTCCTCACACTGTTAGTGGACGTTGTGTGGAAAGCATTTTTAAAATATTGAGTGGAATAGTCTGTATCCAGTTATGGCTCCTGACTGACAGTGATGCTAGGTAAGGAATTAGGTCTGGCCTATCACCAAGATATGACTGGGTGGAGCAGGATGGTGCTGCATGTGGGGCTTAGGTTTAGCTTAGTAACTACAGAGAAGGGTGATGCAACTACACGGTGAGCAAGGGTGAGCTCAGGCACATGGCATCACTTGACCTTTGTGGCATAAACACCAGAAAGTACAAATGGAGGAGGTATTGCAGTCTCAGAGAGCTGTCAAAGCCATTTATTCTGTGAATTTGCACAAAAAGGAGTAGGGAGAAGCTCAGTACTCCTGTGGTGTAATGCTGGGCTAATACTAGCTAAATTGTGGATGTGGTTTTCCAGCTCAAGCTCTGGTTTGTTAAGGTGGTGAAACTATGTAACACAAGGGAACAGAAGATGATTTTTTTGAAAACCCAAACAAAATTCATTCACCGAGCTGCAATATTTGAATCACCAGTGCCCTGTATGAGTATCTCCACTTAAACCATTAGAGTGCACTGACTGAATTGGTACATACACTTGACAGCAGGTGCTTTTAGTCTGTCTATAAGCAGAGATGACTAATCAGGATTGCAGGTATGACATATTTATAATACCTCGTAAGAGGAATATCTCCATCCAACTCACACACACGCACACCATGTCATGTTAACCTAGTTAATAATTAGTCAAAACTTGTTTAGGCCTTATCATATTTCTCCTGGAGCAGCCCATTGAGTTAGCCTGCGTTATAGATATTAACCTGTCATTTCTCTAATACTCTTGTCATCCCTTGAAATAACAATAACAAAGTTCCAGTCTTGTGATGAATGTTAATTTGCTATTCATTTTCTTGAAGAACCAGCTCACTGTCTAAAACAACTTATTTTTTTCATAGTTGGTTTTACTGCTTTTGCTATACTTAAACTCCTGCAAGTTGCTGTTTGGATATACTCAAATGCGATTTTGTGGCAAAATAGTAGTTCAAACAAAATATTGTTTGAACATTGGTATTTGGCATTTCTTCTGGAAAAAGAAAGGGGGCATTAATACTTTTATCTGGAGAAAATTCCAGTTTCATTGAATTTACACGCTTTATCTGGGAGGTTTTCAGCAGTTTTGGAAATTTGGATCATTTGGGATAAACGACAAAATAGTTATTTTCCTCCATCCCTTCCAGTAAAGAATGAGCATCAGGGAGCATTTGTTTCCTTCCAGTGATATACATAACTGCGAGAGAAAAGGAAAGAAGGCACTACCATAGTGAAAGAAGCATTTGTGTGAAAAGGTGGTTTTGTACTGACCTTGCTCTGCACTGAGCTTGGAAACTGTTCTCACTTCAGTTGGCAATTAAGTACAGAATTCGTCCTCCTCCTGTTAAAATTTGGGTCATGATTTTGCCTGCATGAATAAACATTTCCACTTTAACAATGGAACAGAGGTGTCTTGAATTGTTCTGATCTTAGGAAAAAGAAATCTGTCTCAGGTAGCTGGAACCAAATTCATGCAGCTTTTAACTTGAATTAGCTTCTGAGTTTGGTTGTAAAGTGAGGCAGATATCAACAGACTGGCTCTTGGTGATCTGCGCTGCATCAGGAGCAGACCAGGAGGTGTGCTTAGAGCATTACAAGAGTAACTTGACATGTTCATTACAGCTTGACTTCTGTACCAGGATGGGAGAGGTTTATTAATGCTGTGAGAAAATTTTCTGTTTGTGATCACTTCCACTGTTTCCCACCTTAAAACTCATAATGAACACATGTTGGAAAAGAGGTAATATCTGCAGAGGAATGAACATCACTGATGAGATGTTTGACTACCCACTACCCAGAAGTCAACTGGCAAAAACCTGATAAAATATCCTAGTTTTAGAAACTGTTTAAAGCATTCCTTCTAAGAAGTTTTAGGGGCATTTTATTTTTTTATTTTTTTATTTTTTTTTACATTTATGCAGGGCAGTTTCACTGGGCACAGTGCTAGCTTTTCTGCAGTTTTCACTGAAGCACTCATTTCCAGCAACAAAAAGAACAGTGACAAGGTGATAAAGTGACATGGGCAAAGAAGGAAAAAAAGGGAAGGAGGAGAGATGTAGAGAGATATGAGCACCCTTCCAGTTCACCTTGTTTCTGTCCCCTTCGGTACCTGCGAATTTTCAGTAAGTAAATAAATGAGAAACCCAAAACCAGCTTGCCCCACCCTTCTCTCCTTGTCTCACTCCTGGAGTGTACTCAATGTCTGGTGCGTAAACATCACTCAGGGAGGATGTGCAGGCCCTTCTGCAGCACTGTTCACACATGCTGCCCGTATTTTTCCGGGGGTCAAGGGATAGCTCTCTTTGGCCATCCTTGTGCCAGCTTCAGGTGGAAAGGTGAGGGAGAGCACACTGTTTTTTGACAGTAGTAACAAGGGAGTAACCTTTGCCACTTGCATCTGCCTGCATCTCTGAAAACTTTGGCCAGTAAAAGCCTGGAGGATGCTACAGGGTTCAAATAAACAAGTTTTAGCTCATGTGCTGTTTGTTAATCAACTGTCTTGAGGGAAGTTATTTCCAGCTAGTGCTGCCTACCTCTTGGCCTCTCTAGCCTTTTGCCCCCCCCTTCCCCAAATTCTTGATTGATTTCCAAGGCATGACTAATGCATTTCTATAAATGCTGCAGGCTTCACACCCCAATTCTTTAGCTTTGATGAGTTGCTTCATCATGTTCCTGTTTACTAATGTTTCAGTCAGCAAGAGTTGTTTGCTGTCGAGGGGGGGAGAGTGCAGGAGTAACAATGACTTAAATTATTCCTTATCAAGTTCTAACTCCTTCGTGATGGGAAAGACGAGAGATTTGTTATTGTTAATTTAATCCTTGTGAGACATCATATACTTTGGTGATGGGCATCAAGATAAGAGCTCAACTACATAAACAGTGAATGAGATTAAATAATGGTGATATAAAGGTTTGAAATAAAAAACTGTACCCTTCTGCCAATGAATGCAAATTGGTCATCAGAACTGTTGCAAATATTTTATATTGTTTTGTTTAGACTTGTCTAGGCCAGCATCTATCAAGAGATCTACCACTGTTACAGCTTCATTGCAGTGAGACTCAAATTTTTTAGCTTAGGAGAAATGATAGTATTTATTCAATCCTAGCACTGGTTTAGAAAACATTGAATTCTGTCTAGTAAACTGGGCTGCAGGCAGTGCAGGCAAGCTTCCCAAAATGAGACACAGAAGAAAAGCTGCAAACACTGGAAATGTCCAGCTGTATGTCTCCCATCTGTGTCCAACAGAAAGGGGAGGCTGGTATCTGGCAGGGGTTAGTAGCTAGTAGGAGGGATCCAGGGAGGTGCAAAGAAGCCCTTGAGGTCCCTCTAATTCTTGCACAAGTTCCTGTGGATGTGGGATGATGAGCGTGACTACAAGTATGATCCAAGCTGGAGTTCAGGATCAGGACTGGAAAGGTCACTGGGACACTATGTTCTTCCTCTACTCTCTGGTACTTGGCTAAAGTGAGAATCTTTCTTCATCCAGCGTATGCATGAATATTTGTATTCTTTCTGTGCCCTCTCACCCCAAAAGACATTGAGACCTTGCTGATTTGTTCACAGAAACACAATCATTTACATGATTGCATGGAAGTCCACAATGTCATGATCAAGATATTGGGCTGACAATATAAGCAAACCAAAACTGTGTAGAAAGATTAATGAATTCCAACACAAATTAATAACGTGTTGAAAGTCTGGATGGAAAAGCAGGTGAGCAGAGTCTACTAAAAGGACTTTTGTGTTACTTCTCTTTAATCTCATCATATAGGGAGATGCAATACTCCAGGATCTGATGAGATCAGAAGAAAGAAAGCAATAGAGTCTGGAGCTTCGGCTTGGAGGAAGGGGTACCATTTCCCATAGAGGAAGCCTCTGTCACGGCCTCATGCATGCAGGCTGATGATGACAACGTGGGCAGTTGTACAGAAAGGTCCTAAATGTCTGTTAGATTTCTGGGGACATAAACAGGTTCTGCGCAAGAGCTGTTCTCACAGTTTTCTGAGCTCTAACCTGTTCTAAAGACTACAGTAATCCGTGCAATTAACAAAAAGCATACTTCTACTCCTTCTGAGACCCAAAAAGATCAGAAATCAATAACACCACAAGTGTTTACTATTCCACCTCTTTTACTGCTGATGCTCTTTCATCAGTTGTCATTGCCAGATATGAGCAGGTAAATTCCTTCTGACTCTTTTGTTGTAATTGACAAGCCCTAATTGTCTAAACTCTGCAGTTTTTTCTTGGCAGACAGTATAGTGCTGGTGAGTAAGGAACACTGGTAATACCAAGTGAAGCTTCAGGTTTTTTCCTTCAAAGAACATATTGAGAGCCAAACAGTGTTCACAAAAAAAGGAACTATAGTGAAGTCTTTCCCACACCTAACCTAGTTGGTGCCTCAGATGCTGATAACAGTGTTGTATCAATTAAAAAAAAAATAAAATAGATACTTTGCTTGATATTAATTGGGTAACATTCTATATTTGAAAGTCATCCCCAGATATTTTCAAGCCTGTCTACTGCTTTCAATGCTCCTGTTTTAGATTAATTTGGAGCTAATTAGTTCTGTAGCATTTCCCTTGTCAGGGGAAAGTATTTTGCTGGTTTTTTGTGTGTTTCAACTGGCATTTCAAATCTCATATTTTTTAAGACTTCCTCCATTAAACTGCACATTTAACAGCAAAGGAAGCACACATTCTGCCATGTAATGCACTAAAGTAAAACTAGTACTCGCTGCTGCTGAAGGCCTGCATAGTACTCAGATAAAGGCAAAACCTCTGGGAGTTTTTGTCTTTTCTTTTCCCAAGCCTAAGGAAACAAACAAACAACCCTCCCAAAAAAAACAAAACCAAAAGACTTAGTCACAGTAGCTTTTTAGGTTTATGACAAGGTCAAGATGTACCCACACAGGACTCAATGTGCTCATCAGCTGGAGTCTGTGTCCTTATACAGCACATTCTTCCTTTTATTAACACACATGTGCACATCAAAAGATGAAGTTTTCTCCATACAAACGGTTCCCAAATCACATCAAATATGAGTAAGGACAAGTTGGAGTCACCTGTGAGTAACTTTTTGCCAAACACTTGGGTGAATCTTCAGCAGTACACATATGAGGAGCGAGTGACCTCTGAGTAGAAGGGGATTTCCTCATGTCACTCCCACACATTCTTCTCCATATTTTCTAACTAAAGTTAAACTGTGTGAGCTACTCAGCAAAAAATTACTTATAAATGAGGTGGATGGGCACTGTAGTCTCCTCCAAAGATGCTGGCTGCTAGGAGCACATCTTAACCTCCTGCTGAGCACACAGTGACATTTCAGTCCAGCAGACAACAACTGGGGAACTGGCAGGAGCAGGGGACACGAGCAGCAGAAGCACTTCTTGTTAGGAGCAGGTAACTAGGGAGTTGCATAGCTGGTGAGAAGCACTTGCTGGGTTTCCTAAGAAGCTTGATCTATTTTTAGAGAATGACAGTGTGGTGGGAGAATGCACCTGTTTTTCAACCAGAGGTTTCTCAAACTGCAGTTCTGTGACCTTTCCCTGAGCTCTACCCTATGTTCCTGCAAAGTCAGTACCAGTAGGAGTTTAAATGACAAGAAATTAATACAGACTTTTTTATTGTTTGAGGATTCCCTTTCTTAAAACATCTCTCTTGGTTAAACTACTTTATGTATGAGAAGCCAGAGGGAATTCCTGGCTTGTTGCAAACACCCAAAGGGAAAAACAAACTGCACAGATATGCCAGCTTAAGCAGACATGATAATGAGCCAAACTGACAAATTCAAAGACTGGGAGAGTCAGGAATCCTCACATTTCCTGATGTAGGGTCAGGAAGATATACTCAGTCAATAAAAAGATTGACAGAACAGGCGAGTCTTCAATGAATTTCTTCTAAAGAGCATTCCTGTGGGAGAGTAACACAGAATGAGGGAATGGGGAGCTGGGATGTTACTGTGTGTTATTAGCAAGAGCTGTTCATACTCAAATGACTGAATACAGGAAAGCATTTTTATCCCAAGGAAACTGAGGGCCCACAACACCCTTCTAACTCCAATCCAAAATTCTTTGGTAAACTCACCTCTGACTGACAGGCACCTGCACTGTTTCCACTAACGAAACAGTCACATCACTCTTTCTTGGATCTTATTTGTGAATAAATATGTATAAAATTATAAATGAGAGACTCGGGCATGTTCCTATAGAACTGTTGATCTTTCTTAGTACTCTTTCTATTTGGATACTCACATTAAAAGTGAAATTTTAAAAGGTAGAGTCTTGATTTCAAGTGCAGATTATTATGAATTCTAAGGTTTTTATTGACTGTGACTGAACTTGTTAAAAATTTAATTTGTCTTTTGTGAATGTCCCCTGAAATATTTTAGAGGGTTGACTAGTAAGACTCAGGTAACCAGATGATTGTACAAATTTTAGGAAATAGCATGGTATGATATTGCATGAGGTATAAAGATTTTTTTTTCCTTGCATCAGTGACAATGACATGCTAGGTACTTTCCAAACACACCACAAGAGTCTCTAACTCAAGGGGTCTAAGGGGAAGACAAAGTGACAGAGAGAACAGAAGTAGAAGAGTAAAAGCTAATCGCTATTGAAGCAAACAAGACTCACTGTGAGAAAAACTAAACAAACAAACCCCTCCACAAAGACCCTTGTAATGTGTTTGTGGGGAAATTTGAAGGCAGAATTAAAAGCGGAATCATGAATGCTTATGGAGAAATTCATGCACGGGCTGGGTGAGAACTATCAACAAAGACATAGGAATGACTGTGAGAAACTGGAGGTCAGAGAGACATGAGTAAATGATTAGCAGAGTGATGTGACATGAAAGACAATTAATGTAAAGATATGTTTAAGAATGTAGAGATGTATTTATAGAATCTTGAAAGAATAAGAAAACAAAACAACATTCTCCCCTCCCCCCAAGTCCTGTAATTTCTCCTGGGCAAAGAACAAGGCACACTGGAAAGATAAACAGAAAAAAAAAAGTAAAAAAAAATCTAGCATGCAGAGCCTACATGTTCATTTCTTCTGTGCCATGACACATCTCCATTTTGCAGTCCTATCCCACCAGTAGCAGCAAGAGTGAGAACAGTAACACAAATACTGCACCACCAAAATTGCCCCAAAATTCTTGCTCAGAGACAAATCACCTTCAGATAAAATACCCAGACATGAGAAAAGGTGGATTGTATAGTGGGAGGACCCAGACAGACCCGGAATAAAAAAGAGGCAGAAAGTTATGAAGAGAAATAAGTAAGTCACTGGACAGATTGCTGTTTCTACTCTAGGTGGATCATCTTTGTCTTCCTAATCCATAAAAGTAATTCTGTGGAGACCTTGCTTATAGAGTAAAGATATTCCAGTCAAACAACTAGGGACAAGGATCTTAATTTGTTCCAAAGGCTGAGGTTGGTAAATGTACTCTAAGAATGTCTCCAGTCTACTTTTTCCTCCCATTTTGCATCCTTGCTTATTTCTCTTAGAAGTTAAGTCAGCTGATGTAGAGTGAGGTGCAGCCTGCGTACAGTATGAATCACTTCAGTGTTCAGCTGCTTTGATCCCGTTCCCTGTGGCCTGCATAGCTGCAGCAACAGAATTTATTTCTGTCCAGTTAGTCCTGGCACTTCATTCCACAGTCTTTGGTGTAAGCAGTGGCAGCAGCAGCAGTGCCATTTGGTCCATAGCCACATGTCTGTGGAATAGTGAAGGAAGTGCAGGACTTGAAGTTCTATTGTCTTTGTGACCTTGGCAGTCCAGTTTTTTCTATGACTTTATTCCTTTCTGTTTATACCAAATGGTGGCTAACTTTGAATTGCTAAAGCAGTTGAGGTGCAGAAAAAAAAAACAAAACAAAACAAAACAATTAACCCAAATGCCCCCAAAGAAAGAAAGTGCTACAGTTGAGCAGCACTTAGCTTTTTCCATAACTTTGTAACATGATTGCAGAAGATTGCACAGACAAAATGGACAGTCAGCAGTTCACTTCTCACTGATCAATGAATGCAAGCAGCAGCATTACCAGAAGAAAAAAATAAGTCCTTCTAGTTTCTGTAACTCCATATTACCATACCCATTGCCAGGGCAGGTCTGGAAGAGAAGCCCAATTGTGTGTCCTGTACACTTCCTCATAATGTTACCATGACTGCATATGGCACTTTGACAAAGAAAATAGGCAGGGTGCCTGAAAAGCAATTCCTCTGGGGTCTAAAACTTTAATTGTGTTTTTTTCATTTTTATTCTTTGATAAAGGCCACAATTATGGATGTGAGTTCAAAGAGAAATGCAAAGCCATAGAAGTATGTGAATTAGTTCAGGAAGTTGTTCAACAGACAACTTAGCAAGGATGAAAGAGTAAAGATTTTCTGTAAGATCTTATCTTCTGTAAGATACACTGCATCTTGTCATGAGGGATTTAGCTCCACTTATTTCAAAAGTACTCCATAAAGGGATTCCTAGATTAGCTGGCTGCACCTATGACTAGTCTCATGTTTTTAATTTTGTTATTAGAGATTCCAGTAGAAGTATTAAGATATTCTTAGAAACACTTGCTGAATGGAACGAGTCTTTTGGAGCAAATAATTATAAAGTTTTTAGGCAGCAGAGGAAGCAAGAAAGAAAGTGAGAAAAAAAAAAAAAAAAGACTAGTTCTAACTAACTGAACTTTGATGAGTCTTACACTCAAATATTTAGTGCAAATATTTAGTAGTGCAAATATTTAGTAGTGTTTTTGTGCACCCCATTACATCACTAAGCTATATATCCTAATGGTCAGTTCTGTTGCTTTCTGGACAAGAAAGCATTGACAAATCAGACATTAACTATGCCATTAACATTATTAACTATGGTTAGTAGGATCCATGTTTTAAGCTGTGTAAAGAACAGTAGTGTACTGCAATTGTTTTCAAGAATAAATGAGCTTAGACTGAAGACTCCTCAGGACAGGGATTCTGTGTCCTGTGTTGTGATAGGGACTGAATATTTCTGAATACTTTTCTGCCAGATTAGGAGATTATTGTTACCAGACTTTTGCTACCATCTACCAAACAGAAATTAACATCTAAAGGCTTATTCTAGTAGAAGGGATTCCATGAGCTGTGAATTATCCACATCAAGAAAGTCAAGTAGGTCAACTCAAACCATTTGGCTCGGTCAACCACTTTTGAAATGGACAAAGGAGTGTCCCTGTAATCCCTTTTCCAACATTGGTTATGGCTGGCAGAGGAAGAAAACAAACAATCCTGGCCCAGAACACCTGTTTCCCATCTAAGCATCTGTCTATCCCACCAAATACTTAGTTTATTTGTTATTTTTTTGCTTTCCTGAGGGATATTTATGTCAGGTATACCAAACAAGAGCATTCCATATATGAACTGTCCTCATATGATATGTGTTTTTTTGCAGCCTTCATGACAGCTTATTCCTACTTAATTGCATTTGCCATATCCAGCTGAGATGAAAATGAAACCTTAGGTAAAACACTCATGATGGATTTGGTTACCAGCACAATACTTGCATAAATGAAATGCAGGCTAATATCTTTTGCCCTTCAAGTCTTAGAAGAATGATAGAAAGAGAGACATAAGAGCTGAAGTCCACATTGGAGCCAAACATACTTTTATCTATAAAAGACCATCACACTCAAAGCTGTGTTTGTTGAGAATCTGGATAGGGCAGCAGATAGCAGAAGCAATAGTATCGGTGTACACCCACACTAGCCATTCTGAATTTGACCTTAGGGCCCTTTCTGTTACCATTGCCTTTCTTGTCAATGTTAGTAAGCAGAGGCATTGCCTAACGCCCCTGATAAATAGGCTATCATCAGAAGGAGTTGGTATCAAAAGTATGAGTAAAGATGAGGAAGATAAAGATGATGATTCATCTAGAACAGGAAGGGCTGTATGTCTGGTGACTGTCATCCCTGCACTTCCACTGTACGGCATATTGCCCTGGGGAAAGAATGACCTTTTGCTACCAGTGTTAACCTGTTTCAGTCTGCTTAGGCATGTTGGTTTTTTTTTACTTCACCGCACTTTTTTTTTGTTCAGGCTTTAAAATACTTCTTAAAACACTGGGGAAAAAAACAAAAGTCTCTTAATCATAACGGTCACAATTCAGTACCATAAAAAGACATTACTTCACAGAGGAGAAAGAAGGAATAGTAGTTGCACCTCTCTTTACGGCATGCTAACATTCTCTAAGAAGTTTGTATCTCAGAATTCAGTCACCATAAGGGAGTTTTTTTCTTGGGAGAACTTCTTTATTTCATGTTATCTTGGGGGAAGAAAAGAGGGGCAGGGCACAAGGACATTAATTAGATGTTTTCATTGGATGTTTTCACAGACAATAGAAAAACAATTAATTCACATTGTTACATTTTATGGGTTACCAGCTATAAGAAGCACACATTTTCTCTGCAATATGACGTTAAACTCAACTTCTAAACAGTGGATAGACAATAATTGAAGTCAAACACTCAATTTGTAGTGCCAGTTTGTATGGCTTTTTTCCTCTCTATGGTGATACTCATTGCTTTATTGCTTTCCTACTGTGGTCCTTACCCTTTAACAGTTCTCTTTCCTGAAGAATATATAAATTATAGATTACTTGGAGATTGAGTTTTCCATCACTGTTCTACATATATCATATTTAGAAGAAGCTCAAACATATAAGCTTCATATAATAACACCAACGTATAATAACTTCATACTTGTTTTCAACTTTAAAAAACAGTCTAGGTTTTCAGAGGGTCATCTCCTTGAAATCCTTGAGGATATTATTTTTTCCCATTTTGTAAAACATGTACACATTTTCAGAAGAAATGCAAAACAATTTTCTAGGCTGTTAACTGGAACGGACTGTAACTGCAGGGTTTTTTTTTTGCAGTATGTAATAAGATTACATTTAAAATTTTGTGTTGATATTTTATACCACCTGTTACACACACCAAGTGAACAACAGGAGAAAAATGTAGTTGTCTAGCTGGTTGATGATGACTACATTTACATAACTAAACTTCTTCATAAATAGTCCTTGGAAATTAAAGGGAAAAAATCATTTAATGACAGGTAGTTTTCATAACGAGATATCACCTATGACTTGATATGCATTTCTTTAGTGGTCTGTTGGTAAAGGGTTTTAGCCATTGTATTTATTCTTACCCTGGTACATTTGAATAATCTTAATTCTACCCTCCATTGTTGCAGGTTTGTGGAATGAGGACCTAACGCAAATGTACATTTGTGAACAGGTTTACTTCAATGGAGTTACATGCACTCCCAGTTGTTAAGATACAAACTGTGAGGCCATGCAGTGGGTTGAATTAGAGAGCTCCTCTGGGACAACAGCTTGAAGAAAGACAGAAAAAAATATTTCAGAGGCAAATCAACTCCATGAGCTGTAACAATTGAAGAGCTGAAGCAAGGATGCTTCAAAAGAGTTTTAGTTTTAAAAGTCCTACAGCAGGTTAATTTCTCTGTGGCTGAATGTCGCCGTAACACTTTAGCGAGGGGGTTTACTTGCATTGTTAACCCATTTCATAGTGTGGTAGGAATGATTTCTTCTTTCCTGGTGAGGTATAGTAAGAGTACCAATAGGTATCAGATACCACCTGGAGGCTCAACGTGCTTTCTGTTGAAACAGTAATGGACAATATTTTGACACACATGGTTATGCAGTTTCGTTACCAGCTTGTTGCTTTCCTGACCAGTGAAGGTAGTAGACAACCCACACCTCACAAGATTTCAGCAGACCATTCTGTTGTGAGCAGGCATGAATCAGACCTTCTCCGAACCCTGTCCCAATGTCCCGCTGCCTCCCTGCTGCCTTTGGAATGGAGGTGTCCTTCATAAGGAGACAAATACTTTCACGTCCATGAGAACAGGACAGAGAGGACACAGAGGCCTAGCTGCATGGGAAACCCCTGTTCTTTCCTCTCTTGCAGCTTTGCTTGTGATTTGTGTCCTCCTGAACCTGATTTAGGCAAATAAAAATGGTGTTACTCCTCAGTGCCCCAAGCTCAGGCAAATAGCGTGCCACAATAGTGTGATGGAGACAAAGGATATTTTACTGATGCGCTTCAATTATTGTCATTATATCTATCAGTATATGGATTTTATTATTTGTTTTGTGATCCTTAGCTGGAAGATACTAAAGAAATATAGACAAAATGTTATTCTGAATCTATTAATGAAGACTGTTGATGCCAGGTAAACCTTAACTTTCTGTAATGTGTTTCCATAACTTGCTTTTCCGTTTTCCAAGGAAAAATAAAGCCTAAAAATGCTGCACCCACTCTAACATACGCTCAGCAAAATGGGACTTGCTCTGCCATAATCCTGTAGCACATTCATTTTACCCCATCCTCTTTGCCATTTTGGTCTGCCACATAACTTAGTAAAAGAATGATTAACATAGATGAGTAGTGCTGTTGTTGTCTCTGACTTTTTCCCCCTTCCATGGCTTAATGTCTCATTCTAACAAAACTTCTGAAGTAACTTTGAAACCTTGCCAAGAATTTTTCTGTTCCATGATTAAGAAGTCTATTTTGGCAGGCATACAATGTCATGCAGCGTTGCATTTAGACTAGTTTTATTCATGTTTGGTTGTGACTTCATTGCATATTACAGACACACAGGTACAACTCCTGGGTAAAATTTTTTGCTCATTTTCCCGCATAATGAGAGACACACAAATCTGTATTTATGTTTTTACTACCTGAGATTGCTAAACAATTCCAACCATTATAACCAGACAGGGTCCTGAAAATTGTGTTCCTGCCAGTGGACAGCAATCCCTCCTATCTGAGCAGGTACTTCAGTAAGTGGTGCCCACCTCTTCCCTAGATTGCAAATCAGAGTATGACATTTCTATTAGCTAAAGCAGAGACATGTGGTACATAATTGTTTGCAACTCAGTATACAGTTATCCAAGACATTTTTCAGCCTGGACTGCAGAGGTCTGTCTTCTGTCCCCGGCTCGACTACTCTAAACTTTGGGCAGGATTCACAAAGTGTGTGAACTGGCTGTATAAAAACTCACAGTCTGATGTCTGGTGGTGGGACTGAGTGGTAGGAACCACTAGTGGTTTTGTGGGCAAACCTGAGTGCATAGGCTTTTGAGAGGGTTTGAGTTGGTTTTCTTTTTTGGTAGGTCATATCCAGTGATTTTTTAATATTCAGAAGTTGCACCTTTATCCTGTAGATAGTTCACAACCAGTTATTGGGGGATAATTTCTCCTGCATTAACTCAGAGTTGCAAAAATAAGAAAACAAAGATACAGCTTTTGTTGATAATATCTGAGTTAGTGGATGGAACATTTTTGTGTATTGGTAGAATATTTTTTTTAAGGACATGACACAAAAAAGACAGTTTTTTTTAATAATAGGAGTGGTATTTTCCTCAGGAGTCTGATGGGAGTGAAAGGAAAGCAGGACTTTAACTCTACCTACCAGTGGAATATGCTTTGTAATTTGAAGCGGCAAAGTACTGTAATTTGATAATTTCCATATCTTGCTTTTATCGAAGGGGAAGGAGGAGGACAGTGTGAAATGAAACTCTTAACACTCTTTTTTTCCAGGCTTAGGAATGCCAATCACTGTTCTTACTGTCAGCTCTTCCCACACAAGTGATGAGGGATAACTGGAAACTGTCTGAAGGATAAGGTGGATTCAGAACTATAAAGGTCTTCGGGAAATATCTGTGTGCACCTCATGCCTGTGCCTGAGCACCACGTGCCATTTTGCTATACTTTTCATTTTATATCCTTCCCATTAGAACAATATCTCAACAATATGGTAAGGGTCTCAGTCTTCTTCCTAAGAATTAAGGGCTTTATCTCAGTGAAAGTGCAAACGTTTTAAGAATGTTATGAGAAGGCTTGTTTCAGGCAGATTTTCAACTGAAGTGTTCTGTACCCTAACACTGGGCACATTACAAGCTACTCTCCCTCCTTTACCTTATCAGAGAGAGCCTAAATCACATAGATGAAGATCCACTGAATAAAATCAAAAGCATGTAGGTTCTTCAAACACTAAAATCCTGTATTAAATGGCATCAGGCCTCCAAATCAAAATTGCAAGTATAGAACAAAAGAATCAAAAGATATATCAGATGACTACAGATGTGTTAGCTGTGTTCAGTGGGAATACTTAAAAAAGAGGGAACTGAAAATAGACTTTTCAGGCACAGCTGTATTGAGAGGCTAGTGCCTGAGCCTTGGTTGCCTGGAGTGTCCTGTCCCGTGGAACCAGGCTTAGTGGAATGAGTGACATATAACTGTACACACAGCATCTTTAGCTCCCGCAGAGTGACGTAGCTTTACTGAATTCCACTGGGCTTATTTTTCAGCTTGTCTAAATCACCCTGAGATTACTGACTTCAGCAGAGCCCTCTTCATGTCCATCTCACACAGTACAATCAAGAATCTGTTTTTGGATGGGGGAGCTCTGCATTCATTTTTCAGCCTTCTTTCCTGCTCACTCTCTAATACAAAATCTTTGTCTTATCCTGTCCAGCAGCACTGCCTCCTTTCAGTGTTCCAGGAGTCCCTGCAGCCAGAGAGACATGGTTTGGAGGGAGAGAAAGGGATGACAGCAGTTACCATGCTTTTATTCAGGTTAACATTGAGCTCAGCTTTTGTAATTTAGAGCATGAAAAGATGTATTTTGCTAGCAAAGACTTAATAAGTAACAAAAGATTGCAAATATCTCATTACCTCAATGGTGTTCATCCAAAATGCAGAAGAAGTGTTCTTGTTGAAATGAAGAATTCTTATATTGTCATGGTTGAAATCAGCAGAACTCCATGGATATAAAGCTGGTGTAGTGGAAAGGAGAATCAGGGCCACTCTTTAAAGAGGTATGTAACTTTCTTGGTGAGGAGCACTGGCATATTGTTTTTGCAGTCTGTCATGAATAGGAATGCTTTAGCTGTTAGGCAGTACATTTAAAGCTAGAGTAGCAGCATGAAAAGCAGACATTCTGAGTGTCTCCTCACCCATGTTTACTTAATATGCATATTAATTGAGAACATCATCTGATATTAGCTCCGGGGAAAAATATTTCCCTTGTTTGAAAATAGGTCACAAGGAAACCTGGAATTTCCTTGACTACTGGATTGCTGTGTTTGCTGGTCTTGGCAGCTTTACTCAGAATATCTTCTGGGAGTGGAAAGTTTAAAGTGTCAAAGGGGCTGGGAGTTCCTTCACTAAATTAATTTACTGGTTTTAGCTTTCTGCTCTTAATTTTTTTTCCCCAGGAAAAAATTACTCTCAGGCTTTGCAGCCGCAGTTTTGTAAACATCTGATTAATTTCTTGGGTAATCCAGAGTAGTCAAGGGAAGGTGGCTGGAGAAAACTGTTTCTTACTGGTTGGGGAGATACTGTGAGGTGTGGCTGTGACGACAGCTTCAGGGGTGAGTCAGCAAACACTCCTCTTGTTGCTGGGTTGCAAAAGCCATTCAAAAGCAGCTGAAGCTTCTCTTTCTATTTTCATTCACTTAATCCAGCTGCATGGGTGAAAAACCCTGTGATAACATGAATGAGTAATTTCTTACAATGCTGAATATTTGTTTTTAAATTCTGATGCGGATTTGAGCATTAGGCTACTCCTTTTTCCTTGCTGACTTCATTTTAAAAACACATGCAGAATCGTTGAACAACTGGCATAAGGACTTACAGTTGGCAACAGCCCTGATCAAATGGGAACATGCTTCTGTGCATTTTAGAGTAGGGTTAGTCTCTGGGATAGCTCGAGGATTTTTTGTATGTGGTGCAGCATATTCTAGAGTGATGCTCTGGCTGAAGTCTCAAAAATAAGAGTTTTATGGCCTCCAGTCACACAGAGATACCGCATCCATGTACACAAATAGGCAGGGAACTTTTTTTGTACACATACACATACCTACTTGTCTGGTTGCAACGATTACTTTCTTAAAGTTGTCAGGCTTCAGCAAGTGATTTTGGAAGTCTTGCAAAGTTTCAAACCCCAAGTCCTCAGGGCTACTCACCTACCTTCTACATTGCAGGAAAAGGAACAGGTTTCAATCTACTGCGTGCAAAGGACAAAATAAAAATGAAGCTGCATGCACCAAAAGATGGTCTGAAAGTCTACAGATTAGGGCTAGCCTTTTCCTTCCTGTCTTCTGAACTTTCTGCGAGCTAACTCCTCCATCTGCACAAGTGGATGATATGAGATGATGGATATGAAAGTCACAGAATGCTGGCAGCTGACTTGTTCAGCTCTGGACAACCCTTGCAGCTGTTTGTCATCTGCGATGTACTGCCCCGTGTGGACCTGAGGAACGAGGACAGCTCTCACCACCCTCTTTTCAGTGCTTCGTAGTGAATCCTGGCAGCCTGAAGGAAGGGGATTAGAGGAAAGGCAAGTGTCTATGGCCATTAATAACAGAACAGGGTTTGTTGTGTTATTAAACTTACTAGGCCTACGTCTTCCTGCTAGAGGGTGGCCTGGCTGTTCAGGACAGCTGAGACAAGCTCTGTGATTTCCTGACTGCCTCTGAAGGGGATGGAGTCTTGTGTGGTAACACAGTTTCTGCCCTGTCAGTGAAATCTGACTGACCAGAAGAAAAAGTAGTTACTGGTGTGGCTTTGCTTGTATTTGTATTGCAGTGACTTGGTTCTTTCTAGTTACCCCCAACCAGTAGCTATAGCTTCCTTTAGAAAGGTGAACCAACCTGGCGTATGCTGAAGCATCATGAATCATCGGCTTTGAGGCTCCAGGCTCCATTTACCATAGATAGATTCAAATGTTTAAAGGGTATAGGGACCCTGTGTAAAACTGAAATGGTCTGCATTCTGCTTTCAGGACTGTATCTTGAAAGATTTTGTGACCTGCAAACAGGGAGTGAGTAAATTTTCTGGAATACAGCTCTGAACTTAACAAGTCAGCTGTCCAAGAGAGGCTAGCTAAAGCAAGTGATCATAGATGTTCCCTGAGTGCACCAAGACATTCCAGTGTCTCCTGCTTCATATCCCTGAGGGGACCTGTGATTGTTACACAGAAAATGCTGGCCTGGTGAACACAAAAGAGTGGCAAAGTCTTGCTGAATTTGGAGGAGGCACATGCAGATCAGAGCTTTGTGGTGGAGGAATTGCCTATTGCAATGTAAAGAAAGTAGAGAGGAACAAAAAGTAGGGGGGGGGAGGATGGAGGAAAGGACAGGTAAGGATTTAACTATGTAGTACAGGTAGTTGAAAAAGGGAGAGGGCCAAGACAAAGAGGAGATACAGGGTGAGGCCGTGTTTCAGTAACAGCATCTGTGTAAGGACATTAATTTCCATCCCCATGCTGCAGCACGCATAGCATGAGCACTGTTACACCGCAGTCAGGAACATTCGCATATGGCCCTGCAGAGATGTGAGATTCTCAGCCCCATTCCCATCCAGTGAGTCTTAGATGAGGGCACCTGTGCAAGTTTTTGGAGTCAATCCAACTTCTCAAAAGGCTTAATTAACCCTAAGCTTCTCTACCTGCGCTGTTGAGTCTCGAACAGGAAGACCACCAAATGTTGACAGAGAAGGATGGGAGCAGAAGAGAGGAAAAAAATCTGTGGGGCTGCAGACAGAGGTCCCAGCAGCAGGAGCTTTTCCACTATGTATGTTCTGACTCAGTGCCTTAGAAGCGAGCTTTGAAAAATCATATTGCTAGCACACATGAACATTGCAGTGTGGAGCAGATTGCTTTAGTCATTTTATTGGCATGTAGGAAGCCAAACTCTCCCTCGCCCCTTGTAGAAGAGAAGAACATTGTTCATTAGGCTCAGTAGATGCTGTGGCTTTTTGTTCTCTTCTAGCAATCTGGAAGAAAAAAAGTAGCAAGAATGAATAAATAAATGAAACAAACAAACAAGAGTCAGTCTCTTAATTTCCAGTGACAATGTGTGGCTTTTGCTCTGGGAGTTATTCTTGCCTTCAGACAGAAATCCCAAGGGTCTGTATCACCACTGCTCCACTTTTCAGTATGCACCTCTGACTGTAACTCATGGTGAATTATCCTAGTGTGTCCCCACACGATGTCACTGTTAATGCCTCAGGAAAATCTAGCTGTAGCTCCTTTTTCCTCATACCATGGAACTATGCCCTTGGTATCAGTCTCATCAAGTGTCTGGCTTCAGAATATTTCTTCCATGTCAAAGGTTAGGCCTGGGCTGGCCACATTTGCGTCATGCAAATGACAGATTCTCTCCATTAACCCCTCTTCCTTCCAAAAGGGGAAGAGAGAGGGAGTAAGGGAGAGAGACTTATGGATTGGAAAAGAAAAAAACCCCAGCTTTAATAGAAATGATAACTATAAAACATAATCTATAGAAAACCATTACTGAATCCAACTCCTGTGATGGCAACTGTGTCACCATCACCACTGATGCTGTGGGCAGGCCCTGGGGAAGTCCCAGACTGGACTCATCAGCACTCAAGAACCAGATTCAGGAGCTGGGTTCTGGAACTGGATGCAAGAATGCACAGCTTGGGATCAAAGGCAGGATGAGCAGAGTCCCCCTTGGGCGCTGGCCATGCAAGAAAACAGTTCAATCCTTGGGATCTCTCAGCTCTACACTGAATAAGATGTACATGGGATGGAATCCCTTGTTGGTCAGTTCAGGATCACCTGTCCTGCCTGCTCCTCCCTGCGGGTGCAACCTCTTACTTTCTGCACCCCCAATATCATGCACAAGATTTAGCAGGGACCTTTGTCTGCACGGGAGCAAGTATAAGCAAGAGCCTTTCTCCACACCAGTCCTTGCTAGTAACTATAAACATGGAGCATTTTCACTGCTAGAAGCAGACACTGTCTGCAAAAAAAAAAAATGCCGTGAGCTTCAGAAAGTGCAGTTAGTTTGAAAAGGCTTAGCTGAAAATGAAAAGCTCTGAACAGAATTTGTGAATATTAGTGAACAGAATTCTCTTCTAGTTCAAACCAGGACATACTGAAATGAAATCATTTTCTTGATTCACTGCCCAGCACACAGAGGTAGCTCAAACTGAATCTTCCAAAAATAAAGTGTTTTAAATTCTTTCACATCTACGCTGATGGTTATTATCTAGCTCTTAGTGGTTCTAAATGCAAATTAAATAAGCTGCTTAGAAAATAAAAGACTTTCAGAAAGCTAATTTTTACAAAGTGGCAGAAAACCACCCTGCCATGCCCATGTTGCAGCTGAGCTCTGTGGCAACTTGATTGTGAACCTTCAGCTGGCCTATGCACAGCGTGGTTTGTGGCAGGACTTGGCAGAGGCCAGCCACGTCTGAGATATCGGGCTGGTGTGAATCGTCCTCGGGGATCTATCAGATCAAAAATGCAATGCATCATACAGGGTCATTCATTTGTGGTCTCCTCCAATATGAGTATTAGGGGGAACCAAATGGAGGCTGGATTTGGCATTAGGAGAACATGGTTCATCAGGCTTATAGAGGTTACAGTGTGGAACGGTACCACAATAATGTATGGGCTGAGGAACAAATTCATGAAGGATGTTCCCTGAGGACTGGGTAATGTACAGGAACCATGTCAGGCTCAGGAGGCCTTGGGAAGCCTGTTTTCCATAGCTTGTGCTTATGGCCACTGTTGCAGGCAGGTTGGGATTTTGCTCTGGTCCCAAAAAGCTGTTCTTATCTATATACACATGCAAGAGTACACAACCTATTTTGAAATAACAAGTGGTTAAAAGAGTGGATTGTTACTTTGGAAAATGCCCATGAATATTTTTGAAGGTAGCAAAAATGACAGAGGAACTTAATTTTCCTGAGGATTTTAAAAAATATTTTTCTTTTGCTCACTGTTTCTAAAATATTCTTATGTAGAAGAGGAATAATGCCATTTTGGGAGGCATCTATCATGAACAGGGATTAACCTTTGTCATGGGAAGCATTTTAACTCAGAATTTCTGTATAGGTTTTTAGCATAAGCCATAAGTGAATTTTTTTGGGGAATTCCATGAGAAAATTACAATACAAGATACAGGTGGAATAGTTTCCAGAGACAGTCTCTGCCTTTGCAACAAGTGTTCCCACACACATTTTAGTACCTGTGACTCAGTGTAGAGGCTGGTATTAATTGCTAGTGCCAGTGCTTTTGTGAGAGCCCATTGAATCAGTGTAGCTCAGTATTTAGGTGCTCAAATTAAAATGTTATTGGGAATTGCCTCTAAGTCCCACTAGCTTCAGTGTGTGTCAAGTGCCCAGTGACATAACCATCCTTTGTGAAACTCACTGGCTATTTTGCATTTTAGTGACTGTCTTCCTTGGTGCTCTGTGTTCTGTCCTAGCAACAAACAAACCTGTCAGAGGGCTTAATTTACCCTCACGCATATCTACCTGCTTTGGAAACTGTCTTTAGAAGATCTCCATAGCCACTGCTCACCAAGCAGTGGTTTAGTTGAGGTCTTTGGGAGAGAATTGAGAATCCCCCACAATGTTTTCTTAGCTCATGAGGCAATGAGTAACCTAGCTAGACTTGGCATCATCTATGAGAGTGGCACAACTCTCACGTGACAGATCAGTGTGGTTAAAAACAGGAAGGATGACTTCCATTTTTAAATCATGGGGCGCTGTATAAACAGTAGCACGTGTGAGCTTTTTATAGCTAGCATCGATCAATGCAGTTAATTAATTTAACTGGCATAATGTCACAAGCTGGTAATTGGCCCAAAGCACGTTTTACCATGTCTGTGCTCTTTACATTGACTCACAATGAATCAGCTGAAGTAATGAGAAAGCTGTAACATAAAATTGATTTTTTTCGTTGTGACAAAACAAAATTCATGCACTGGATTGTTTGCTGTCCAAATTGTAAGAAATTGGAGGCAGAGCACAAATGATAACTTCTGCTTATAATTTTGTTCTGGGCTTTCTACCAATTAGGAAGACATTGGGGTTTTTTTAAGCCTGTCCTCTATAAAAGCAACTGAGAGTTGGTATAATATCATTACTGGCAATATTACACTGTGTGCTGTGCACAGGTTTGATTGCCTTACTGACAGCAGTGTTTAATTACTTCGAGGGGGACAGAATCCAGCTGCAGACTTTTGCAAATGGTATGTGTATATGAACAAGTTGATTTTTACTGATTAGTGTAAACCAAACTAATAGAGAAAAAAAAATCACCAATTATTATACCAAAACTGACCAACTCAGAAGACACCAATTAGGCTTCTGCTTATGGAGGACCATCTCTGATCTATCCTTAAGAAAGAGCCTATGGAGATCAACTGATCATGTTAGTTCATTAGTATAGATAATAGAATTTGATTAAATAAATACTCACAATATAAACAGTGTCATCCACAAAAACAGGATTTTGTATGATTTTTTCATCTTCCACATTATATAATTCTGTCAATGAGGTTTGGATTTCAAAAACGAAATCTAATGACACAGTAGCTTAGTAGCACAGAAATAGCTTTTGTATTAGTCTGGCTTAGTTTAGAATTGTAAATTGAAAATCAGATGATAAACTGATATTCTTTTTTGTTTGTCTGTCCATGTCCCTCATCCTTCTTGAGCAAATACAGTAGGCATTATACGTAAAACACAGCACTTCAAATTTGCAAGATTTGTCTGGTGGATTTTATGATAGAACAGGCTCTACTGTGCAGCTTCTTCAAGTCTTTCAATAGTAGTCTATTCATATTTAACTTTATCAAAAATCAATTTTTTTTTAACAATATGTGACATATATAGTATTTTTTAAAAATTAAATTATGAGGGCAAGAAACCATTTCATCAGGTCCATGTCATTTTTGTGTTGGAGGATCCAGGGCTAGACACAGTACTGCAGGTGGAGTCTCATCAGAGCAGAGTAGAGGGGGAGAATCACCTCCCTCGATCTCCTGGCCACACTACTTTTGATGCAGCCCAGGATCTGGTTGGCTTTCTGGGCTGCAAGTGCACACTGCTGGCTCATGTTGAGCTTCTCATCCACCAGCACCCCCAAGTCCTTCTCCTCAGGACTGCTTTCAATCCATACTTTGCCCAGCCTGTATTGGTGCCTGGGATTGCCCCAACACTTGCACTTGGCCTTGTTGAACTTCATGAGGTTGGCATGGGCCCAGCTCTTAAGCCTGTCAGGGTCCCTCTGGATGGCATCTCTTCTCTCAAATGTGTCGACCGCATCACACAGCTTGGTGTGATCTGCAGACTTGCCGGGGTGCACTCAAGGCCACTGGCCATGCAACTGACAAAACTGTCATGTTAAACAGCACCAGTCCCAGTATCGATGGCCTGGGCAATACCGCTCATCACTGCTCTCCACTTCGACATTGAGCCATTAATGGCAGCTCTTTGAGTGCAGCCACCCACCTGCAACTTCCTCTGACACAGCTTCATTCTGCTTCCTTGTGTTCTGTCACTGGTCACCAGAGAAGAGATTAGTACCTTGCCCTCTGCTGGCACACTTGAGGAAGTTGTAGACTGCAATGAGGTCACCCCTCAGTCTCCTCTTCTGAACAAACCAAGTGATCTCAGCTGCTCCTCCTAAGTCCTGCCCTTGAGGCCTTTCACCATCTTGTTTGCTCTCCTCTGGATACACTATAATAGTGTGATGAGACACCCAAAACTGCACACAATGCTTGGGGTGGGGCTGCACCAGTGCAGTGTAGAGTGGGACAGTCATCTCTCTCAGCCAGCTAGAGATGCTGTGCTTGATGCATTGTAGGACATCATTGGCCCTTTTGTCTGTCAGGGCACACTCTTGATTCATATTTGACTTCCCACCAATGTGAACCACCAGATCTCTTTCTATAGGGTTGCTCTCCAGCCTCTTTTCCCCCAGTTTGTATGGATAACCATGATTACCCCATCCCAGCTGAAGAATCTGGCACTTACTCTCGTTAAATTTCATATGGTTAGTGATTGCCCAGCTCTCTATGTTCTATCCAGATCTCTCTGTAAAGGCCTTTCTACCCTCAAGGCAGTCCATAGTTCCTCCTAGCTTAGTATTGTTGATAACTTACTTGATTCCTGCATCCAGATAATTTATAAAAATATTGAAGAGATCTGGCCGTAAAACTGAGCCCTGGCCACCTGTCTGATGTGACCCCATTTACTAATAACTCTTGGAGCCCAATGCATCAGAAAATTGCAAGACATTGTATTATGGACTTCTCTAGTTGTGTGATGGACATTTTGTCTGGAAGAATACTATGAGAGGCAGTCTTAAAAGCTTTGTTAAAATCTCCAAACCCCCACATATACTGGCTTCCCTTGGTCAACTAGATGGGTGACTTTGTCATAAAAGGAAATTAAGCTGATTAAGCAGGACTTTCTCCTTGTGAACCTCTGCTGGCTGTGTTGTCTCCCAAGTATTTTTCAGTAACTCCCAGAATAACCTTCTCCATCATTTTACCAGGCACTGAAGTGACACTGGGAGGCCTGTAATTACCAGTCTTCTTTCTTTCTTTCTTTCTTTCTTTCGTTCTTTCATTCTTTTGTTCTTTCTTTCTCTTCCTTTCTTTCTCTTTCTTTCTTTCTTGCTTTCTTTCTTTCTTGCTTTCTGTCTTGCTTTCTTTCTTTCTTGCTTTCTTGCTTTCTTGCTTGCTTTCTTGCTTGCTTTCTTGCTTGCTTTTCTTTCCCTTTTTTATAACAGGGACAAAGTTTACCAGCTTTCAGTCAATGGGACCTCTCCAGACTCCCAAGACCATTGAAAAATAATGCAGTGAGGTCTCTTCACATCAGTCATCTCCTTCAGTACCCTGGGATGAATCCCGTTGGGCCCCATAGATTTATGCACATCCATCTGGAGCAGGAAGTCTTGAATAAGTTCAGGGTTGGCTGGGTGTTTATCATCCCCTCAGCCACAGTCTTCCAACACAGGGCTCTGAAGCTCCCACGCCCCACTATCGGTGTTGAAGACAGAGGCAAAGAAGGTGCTAAATGTTCTGATTGGTCTGTGTCCCTGTTTGTGAGATGGTTGACCTTGTCAAGCAATGAAACAGTGTTATCTCTGATTCTCCTTTTCTTATTAATGTATTTAATAGCAAACATGTTTTCTCTTTTTTGTTGTTCTTCACAGTGCTGGCCAGTTTGTACTTGAATTGAGCTTTGGCCACGCACATTTTCTCCCTGTGGTGGCAAACAGCATCTCTGTAATACTCCTGTGTCATCTATCCTTCCTCCCAGTGTCCATATACTTTCCTTTCCTGTGGAAGTTCTAGAAGATACCTGCTCAGCCAAGCCAGCGTTCTGCCTCACCTGCTTGACTTCTGACACTTTGGAATTGCCTGCTTAAGAAATGGCTCTTGAAAAACGATCAGCAGTGATGGACCCAAATACTTGCAAAAGCAGATTCCCATGAGACCTTACTAACTAGCTCCTTCAGCAGCCCAAATTTTGCTGTCTCCATAACCAGGGCTGAAGTTTTGCTGGCAGTTTTTCTCCTATCACCAATGATTAGAAACTCAAGTACAGACACCAGTGTGACCAAGACAGCCACCAGTCACTGCTTTGCCCATGAGTCCCTCTTTATTTACAACCAGTAAATCTAGAGGAGCATCTTTCCTGGTTGGCTCCTTTAGTACTCGCACCAATAGGTGCAATAGTAATAACTTTCAGCACATTTCAGAAATTTTCTGGACCTGTTTATGTCTGCTGTATGATATTCCCATTTGACACCTGGGAAGATAGAGTCACTTGTGAGGACAAGGACAGTTATCTAGAGATATCCCTTAATTTCTTGTAGAATAATTCATCAGTATCATCATGCTGGCTGGGTGGTCAATAGTAGACTCCCACAACAGCATACGCTTTATTTGCTTTCCATTTCATCCTTACCCAGAGGCTCTCAACCATGTTGTTGCCAACTACAAGCACCATAAAATCTAATCCCGACCTTACATACAGTGCTGCACCCCAGCCTTGCCTGCCCTTCCTAGTCCTCCTGAACAGTCCATAGGTGTCCATCATGGCACCCCAGTCACAGGACTTAACTCTACAGGTTTTGTTTATGCCACTGACACTGTAGCTCTGGGACAGGGACAAAGCTTCTAGCTCTTCTTGCTTATTCCTTATATATCTATATACACTTGAAAAGAAATACTCAAATGTGGTGGTGAGGGTGGGAGTAATAGTTGTAGATTTGGAGGCATGATACAGGTAAATATGTGACAAGTTCAGTATATTTGAAAATACTTAATTACACCTATCCACGTGCCTGTCTGCATTTATGTCTGTCTTCTCTGGATCAAACTGTTGGTACATGTTGTTCGTCTAAGGATAGGTTCACAAAATTATTTTTTTTTTCTTACAACCATTTTTAGGTTTTGGATTCATGTGGCTTCTGAATAAGTGGAGATAGAATTATGTTTCTAAACCCACTTTTTCTCACAGACAGAAGAAGAGATGGTAGAAAGTGTCTTGCTTTTCTTTCTGGTTTGTACTGGTGAGTGGTGCATTTTGTGCACGCAAGCATCCATTTATTGTTAGAAACCAGAGCCAAAGAAATTAAGGTTTGCATGTAATATCAAAGGTAGACTGTCTTCAGACCCTTTATCTCCTGTAGTTAGCTGCAGTCCAAGTGACATTCTGAAGCTGTTTCACTTAAGACACTGAAACAGATGAGAATATTATTCATGCCACTGCCAAACTGAGCAAGAATCATATTTTATCTCCACTTGCCATCCAAGTGGTTGATCAATTCAAATCTAACAGATCATGGAAAGTGGGAACATAACTGACATGTGCAAGATGAATATGATTTAATATCGTGCTCTCTCTTTTGCTGCTTCTAAGCAAAATCTCTGTTGGTCGATCCTCTGCTTTCTTGAGTAGTAAGACCGTGACTTTTCTTTGACTGCAAGTTTTGTTATGAATGGAGCCCGTGCATTAAGGTGCGAGTAGCTCACATGCATTGCCATCTGCTGATAGCAGCTGAAACTGCAGCTTCTCGGAAAGGTCTCCGTGGCCTGGAGTTCCTCACAGCAAATTGTAATCCAAATAGTTTAAGGAAACTTCTGTCTTTCTGTCCGTCTGTCTGTCTGTCCGTCTGTTTGTCTGTCCGTCTGTCTGTCTATCTATCTATCTATCTATTGTATATCTGCATCTATCTATCTAGAAGCTAGAAATAAGATGTATCATTCATCAACACTGCCTACCTTTCTAGCTTTGCATATTTTCACAAACTGAGTAATATAGAATTATAGAATCATTAAGGTTGGAAAAGAACTCTAAGATTATCCAGTCTAACCATCAACCCAACACTACCATGCCCACTAAACCATGCACTGAAGTGCCACATCTACACATTTTATGAACACCTCCAGGAATGGTGACTCCACCACCTCCCTGGGCAGTCTGTTGCAGTGCCTCACCACTCTCAGTAAATAAAGTCTTCTTAACAATCAGTCTAACCATCCCCTGACCTAACTTAAGCCCATTTCCTCTTGTCCTATCACTAGTTACTTCAAGAGAAGAGACCAACACTCACCTCAATACAACTTTCTTTCAGGTAGCTGTAGAGAGTGATAAGGTCTCCCCTCAGTCTCCTCTTCTCCAGACAAAACAATCCCAGTTCCATCAGCCACTCCTCACAAGACATGTTCCCCAGGCCCCTTATCAACTTTGCTGTCCTTCTCTCGACCTGCTCCAGCACCTCAGTGTCCTTCTTATACTGTGGTGCCCAAAACTGAACACAGTGCTCAAGGTGTGGTCTCATGAGTGCTGAGTACAGGGGCACAATGACTTCACTGGACATGCAATTTTTGATACAGGCCAGGATGCTGTTGGCCTTCTTGGCCACCTGTGCACACTGCTGGCTCTTGTTCAGCTGGCTGGTCCAACAGCACCCCCAGGTCCTTTTCCACCAGACAGCTTTCCAGCCACTCCTCCCCAAGTCTGGAGCGTTTCCTGGGGTTGCTGTGACTCAAGTGTAGGACCGGGCATCTGGGTCTTGTTAAACCTCATACAATTGACCTCAGCCCATTGCCCCAGCCTGTTTTTAACCCAGTGAAGAGTTCACCTGTCTATGACATAAGCTGCCAGCTTCTTCAGCAGAATGCTAGATGGTGTCAAAGGCCTTATTGAAGTTCATGGAGACAACAGCCACAGCCTTTCCCTCGTCCACAATGTGAGTCACCTGGTCATAGAAGGAGATCAGTTTGGTCAAGTAGGACCTGCCTTTTATGAACCTGTGCTGTCTGGGCCTGATCATCTGGTTGTCCTTCATGTGTCATGTGAGTGCACTCAAGATGAACTGTTCCATAATCTTCCCCAGCACCGAGGTCAGGCTGAGAGGCCTGTAGTTCCCTGGATCCTCCTTCCGGCCCTTCTTGCAGGTGAGCATCACATGGGCAAGTCTCCAGTCATCTGGGACCTCCACTGTTAACCAGGACTGCTGGTAAATGATGGAGGGAGGCTTGGCAAGCTCCTCCATCAGCTCCTTCAGCACTTTCAGTTAGATCCCATCTGTTCCCATAGACTCATGGATGTCCAGGTGATGTAACAGATAGCTAACTACCTTCTTGATTGTGGAGGATTTATTCTGCTCTCTGTTCCTGCTTCCAACTCAGGGGGCAGAATACCGTGAGGATAACTGGAATGACTATTAAAGACTGAGGCAAAGAAGGCATTAAGTAACAGCCTTTTCCTCATCTTTGGTGGCAATGTTCCCCCTACATCCAGCGGTTATCCTTGTCTCTCTTTTTCTTGTTAATGAATTTGTAAAAACCTTTTTTTATTATCTCTTATGAAAGTGTCTAGATTGAGTTCTAGCTGCACTTTTGCGTTTCTGATGTTGTCTTTGCATGACTTAACTAGATCTCTGTACTCTTATTGAGTAGCCTGCCTCTTCTTACAAAGGTGGTAAACTGTACCCTTTTTTTCCTGAGTCTCAAGAGAAGCTCCTTTTTCAGCCAGACCACTTTTCTTCCCTGCCAGTTCATCTTACTATACATGGGGACAGCCTGCACCTGTGCCTGTAAGACTTCCTTCTTAAAGAATATCCAGCTTTTCTGGACTCCTTTGCCCTTCAGGACTGTCTCACAAGGGACTCTTTTGACCAGTGTACTGAACAGGCCAAAGTCTGCCCTCTGGAATGCCAGGGTAGTGTTTTTGCTGACCTCTCTCTGTACTTCACCAAGAGCTGAGAAGCCTATCCTTTCATGGTCACTAAGCCCAAGACAGCCTCTGACCACCACATCACCCACCAGTCCTTCTCTGCTTGTAAACAGCAGGTCTAGTGAGGCACCTCCCCTGGTAGGCTTGCTTACCAGCTGTGACAGCAAGTTGTCTTTCACACACCCCAGGAACTTCCTGGACTGTTTCCTTTCTGCTGTGTTGTATTTCCAGCAGACATCCAGTAGGTTCGAGTGCCCCATGAGAACAAGGGCTGGTGATTTTGAGACTTCAGCCACCCACTTGTAGAATGCTTCATCTGCTTCTTCATAGTGGTTGGGTGGTCTGTAACAGACTCCCACCAGTATACTAGCCTTGTTGGCCTTCCCCCTCATCCTTACCCTCATCCTTACTTGACCTTACTGTCAGTCATTGAGCTTTATAAAATCAAGACACTCCCTAACATAGAAAGCCACCCCACCACCTCTCCTTCTTTGCCTTACCTTTCTGAAGAGCTTACAGCCATCCATTGATAACCATCCATTGCAGCACGTCGGTCATGAGAGTCATCCCACCATGTTTCTGTGATGGTGACTATGTCACACCTATCCTGCTGCACAATGGCTTCCAACTTCTCCTTTTTTTTTACCCATGTTGTGTACGTTAGCATAGATATGTTTTGAAGATATATGAGGGCTCTTTCCTGACACTTTTTGTTATTGTGATAGAATGACAGAAATAAAAAATAGTAGTCTTTATCTGTTTCTGCAGAAGGTAGGAGTATTAATTAAGTCAATTAATGTAATTTGACAGATATGCATGTGTGTATGTGGGGAATTGAAATTAATACATTAGTGTTTCATCATTTAATAAAAATAAGTATGTGATTCTTTCCCAAAATTTGGCCCACAGGCTTTGGCCAGGACTGCACGACATGACATGTCAGACATAGAAACTGGATTTTGAAACATCCAGGGCATTAATAAATGTTAGGAGAAAACCTTTGATTATGGCATCATATCATGACAGTGCTGAAGTAATTTCTGCTCAGGAACACCAGGCTGTGTTTTTTTCTCAAGGATCTTCCCTCCGTAAATGATGACACAGTGCTGCTGTGTTCAGGAACAAATACAAAGGTATTCTGAAAAAGCTATTGCAAAACTGCCTTTGTCTTTCAGCAAGTACCAAAGATTATGTAATGAAAAAAAATCTCACTTGCAGGTAATAATGGTGTAGTTCTTTGTAGTTTTTTCAGTAGCTGATGATCTGCATTTTCCCCAAATCACAGTAATTTTAGGAAAAGCTTTAGTCTCTACTCATTTACTGATATTTTTTCAAAGGATCTTTGATGATGCAAATCATTCTTTCAAGGGTGCTTAAGTTTATGGCTTTGGTTTTAATGAGAATGTGATTTTATGGTTTCAAGCATATATTTCAAGCCTCAGTTTTGTGTCAATTGTTGGAGCATATTAGTATTTTCCCAGTAATTTTTGGCTTGTACATATATGTATATTTTTGCAAGTGTTCATGGTGGGGTTTTTTTTGGTTTTTTTTTTTTTTTTTTTTTTTTTTTTTTTTTTTTTTTTTTTTTTTTTTTTTTTTTTGTTTTGTTTTTTTTTGTTTTGTTTTGTTTTGTTTTGTTTTGTTTTCCCAAAAAACATTTTATCTTATTTTATCCTTAGTTTGCTCTGTGTTCACTTAGTATGAACATATTTATTTCCATCATCGACTGACTTGCTGAATTTGTGTCTCAAGAGATTAAATAGTCTAGGAAACCCTTAGCCTGCGATTGACTTGTTGAAACTTTAACCTACTGTATGAGTTTGTCCAGTATTGCCAAATAATAAAACTTATTGCTGCTCAGCAGATGTCAGCAGAGAATGAGTTAATAGCTTCAAAATCTGTATCAAGACTGATATTATTACTGACACTGGCTGTCATCCATTCTGTCATATCAAGCTCAAAAAACTAAGGCTGAATGTGTATGGAAATTAAAAAATAACTTTTTCAATCATATGTTCATATTCTCAGAACAAGCCTGAGGCAGATGGGTTTTATGGGGACTTTGCCATATGAGTAGTTCAAAACACTCTAAGTAGTATACTTCTGAGGTTTTTTGTTGTTTGTTTGTTTGTTTTCCCCCCTTCCTGAACATTTTCTTTTTGTTATTCTAGTACTAGGCTTTTTGCAATACTTAGGTTGTTGTATATAAATGCTTGTTGTCTCACGATACTTGTTAGCAGGCACTGACTGAGTGCGTCGGAGGGCTATTGACAGTGATGATATTAATCTTTCATTGAGCGGCTAAAGAATTTGTCATTGAGTTGACTACGTGTTGCACTGTTCTTCCCTGGAATCCTGACATTCATTTGTGTTGTATTCACTTGATCTTACAGGAAAAGTGAAACAGAGAGGTATAAATAGACTGATTCCTCTGGCTAAAAGTACCATGACCTCAGTTGTTCTGCAGAATTTGCTTTTTTACCTCAGGGTTTTGTTATTTTGCTGAAGTTTTACACTGAAGGTTTCACTTTCTAACTTTTGGCCACAATGGAACATGGTTCTGGGGCTCTTTGCTCTATGATTTCCCTGTGGAAAAATAAAAATAAAACCAAACCAAACCAAACCAAACCAAACCAAACCAAACCAAACCAAACAAAAAAACCCAAAAACCAAACCGAAGTGTACGGTTCGCTGTTTTATAGTATTTGCTACTTGAGAAGACAGTAGGGGATCTAGAGTGCAGTTCAGATTCTAGCTAGGAAATATGCAGAGCTCGTTATGATCCTGGTGGTTTAATGAGATATTAAAAAGTCTGCTTCAAAACCATGCAATGGTCCAAAAATGTAAAAAGAGAAGAGTTCCCAAAGGTGATTACAGTCTTTCCACTTCCTCCAGCATGTGCAGTGGTGAGGACAGTTTTGAGCTGTCCCACCTCTGCCAGTTAAGTCCTTTGCAAACAGGGTCCCTGAAAAACGCAATGGAACTTGGAAGTGGAAAGTGGTCTCTCTTGAATGCTACATCCTCTGAGTGTTAATAGCTTATGCAAGTGTTGTCCGGTGCAGTAGAGTACATTAAACTTGACATGGTATTTAGGAGGACCTGATATGTGATTTATGTTGGGCATTGATATCTGTGGAGTCATTAAGTCTCAGGATTTTGATGCTGCCAAGTACATAGTGCCTCAATCAGTCTGTGAAGGCTAAGACTTCCGTTCACCTGTTTTTAGCTGCTCCAGCTGCACGTGCCATACAAATTAGTGCTTCAAGATATGTAACAGTGTTTTTTAAAATCTAATTTTTGAAAAAAATAAGCAATAAAGGCTTCCACCAAGAAGTAAGCTTGGATTCCCTGCACTGAGTGCAGCCACAATTAAGCAGCAAATGCAATTATCTGAGCAGTGTGCCCATTTGTCAGTATAGCAGGTGCTGTGAGCAGTCAGACATAGCCAACAGTATGTGATATCAGATGTTATTAAGGAAAGCAGCTGTATTAATGCTATTCAGTCAGCCATTCACTTTGGCGAAGATAAAGACAAGAGTATGATTCCAAGCAGAATTATCTCATTCTAAGTAAGATCATTAGAGGAAATTTATATGAAGATATTTGTATATAAATGGTGATGAACTTCCCAAATGCTTGTGGCGACAAATTTTCAGAAGTGACCTGACGAACAGAGCTTATGGATATGTAGAAACTCTGATAAATATTTCCTTTACTAATAAAAAAATCATTCAGCAGAATTTTAAATAATGTTTAGGAATTTAGAGCTGGTTTGGGGCTTTTAATAAAACATTCTGATTAATGATGGAACAGGATAGATGCAGGATAAATTATGATGAAATAGTGATCAAAAGCAATTTGGATAAATTCCTCTAAATTGCCCTAATTTCTTGTGGTCTACATTAACTGACTAGAAAATGAAAGAAAAAAAAAAGCTTCTGTATGAGATTTCTGATGTTCCTCCTCTGAACCTGGCAATCATGTCTACCAGGAAAGGATAAAACACCTAAGCATAAGGGAAAATACATCCTACTGTACTTTTTGCTTAGCTTCCAGTTTTCCAGAGAAACTTAAAATGTAGTATTTCAGAAATGTCAGAAAAGCTATAAATGGCTTCAGAAACAGTAATTTCAGAAGTTTGCTGGAACTTTGTGTAGTTTTTTGACCTAGCTGTTAGATTTCCTTTTCATGAACTGCTCAGAGACATCCCCAAAAAGATTTTGTCTGCAAGTAGATTTAAGCTGTAGCTGTTTACTCTGTGAATACCATTGCTGCATTGGAACAAGTTTACTTGTGTTTCTGTTAAATGACATTCCCTAATCAGTGTTCGAGACTTGGGAGTTAGTATTTGAAAAGGATGTAAGTCAGCTTTTGAAAGTTTCTTGCATGAAATTAATCAATCTGATTTGTCATCTGACTGTGCCCTCCCACCTTTGCCAGGGTCCCCCCAGTGCTAGTGTCACCACCCCACTCTGCATGCACTGTTGCAGGATGCAACATCCTTGATCCCTTGGAGATATTTTGACCTCTGTCCCACTTCGGCCCCCTCCTGGTACAGCCTCCCATTGCTCCCAGACATGACTGGCATAACCACCCACTCATCTGTGAAAAGATATGGGATAATGAGGATGGTAGGCCCAGAGTTAGTGGTTAATGCTGTTCAGGCTCGTCTGACTCATTTGAATGCAGCAGGTTAGGGGAAAGATAGACCTAAGTATTAAATTACATAGAAAAAGGCATTTTCATTGGCACAGCTACAGGCCATGACTTCAGTTTGTTTTCGTACCTACTTCCATAACTGCCTGATTTTATCATAACCGTCAAGAGGGCAGAATATACATTCTGTGTATTTTAAAATTCCATCCTTTTGGAGTAACCTTTAGCAACAAAGTCTGACAGAAAAACATTTGTTGCCCTAAGTTTTGCAGCATGTTTAGAAAATGATGGAAAATACACCTTGAAATATGTAAAAATCAACATTCAGGGCATCTAATTGTGGTAGAAAGGGTTCATAGCTGTTGTGGAGAAGTGGCAGAAAGCCAATTGCAGTAATTATTTCTTTGTGAATAGGTTGTGGCACTGTAACTTAAATGCTGATTACAAACAAAACTGATGATTGCAGATTTACTGAGGTACTAATATTTGTACCAAACATGCTTACATCATTGTTCTTTAGTGTCACCTTTATTTCCCTTGGATGGATATATCTGATTGGCAAATGGCTATCAGTTATCAGTTTAACAGTATGAGGAAGGGTATCTGGAGCAATACTTTCCATTTCTCTTCATTACAGTTTTCTCCATGAGTTTCAGCTATGGTAAAGGGATAATTGTGTATTTCATCTTCATCTGTTGTGTCCCACACACATTTCTGCACTTTGAATAAATAGTGTATCTGACAAAGAGATATGGATTTGGACAAAAAACAAAAATGTGGCGTATTTGCTAACAACAGAAAATTCTGAGTTCAAACTCATTTACAAATGAGCACAGTGCTCTGAAACTGCACTGGGACCATTTTAATAATTTATTATATATTAAACCCACTCTGTATTGTTCTGATTTTATTGCTATTAAACAGAATTAAGTTAAATTGAAGGCTTTTTTTTAATTTTTTTTTTTTTG
>NW_008621002.1:0-10444 GCF_000691845.1 Merops nubicus | reverse complement strand
TGTTGATATGAAAGCCTAGATAATTAAGTCAGGAATTTTTGTATCTTTTATATGAATAAGGGTTTTTTAAAAGTATGTGTTTATATATGAATACATTTATTTATTTTTTTTTAATTGAGGAGAAAGCTAATTAAGCATGCCATATAATGAGCAATCATGCCAGCCACAAATCAATTTCCATATAATTTGTGTGATGAGGTCCTATAAATTCTACAAGCAGGATCAATAATTGGCAATAAAATATCAAGCTATAATTCTCCATGCCCAGATCATACACACTTATGTAAAAATAGAACTTATTTTTTAGTTTACTGTCTATACAGGCTAATTTACATCATAAGAGGAAAAGCCTGGGTTCTGGTCACTAGTACAGTTGAAAACACTCCTAGAAAAACTAGAAAGTTTTTTGAGTGGGATGCTGGTAAGCATTTAGTGTAGTTGGATAGCTCACCTGGTTTATTTCACCACTACAGAACTGCACAGACTCAAATTAAAATCTGTCCTTCTGCTTGACCCATAAAAAAGGGCTGGTTACATTAAGGGGTGACAAATGATAATAGATGCCTTTGTTGAGGCAACCACATACCATATAGCACTTCTGAATACCCCAGCCCTTTATGAGATCTCATCTGATTAAGGTCTGTGAAGTTCCTCAAAGCAAACCTCTGCTTCTGCAGAGTGCTGGGCTATCCCTCCTGCTGCAGACAAATGCATTTGGCTTTTCTGTGATAATTTCCTCAAGGTTATGTTGACCTCAGCTTGCGAGTCAAGAGTATCATATTCTGGTGGCAAGGAAGGACTTTGTGAAGGTGGATAATTGAAAATCCTCTTTCAGGTTCCCTAGGAGACCACAAAGAAGAATGCTCCCACACAAAATAAAAAAAGTAAGAATGTGCATTTGGAAGGAGTGTCCATCACTGGCATTTTACTTTCTGATGGAAGACTTGCAGGTATTAGAGTCACCGCAGCTGTCATCCAAGTCCAAGTCAATGACAGTGCATTCTCTTCTGAGCAGGACTTCATGCTTTCCAGTTCCTTCACACACAGCAGTTTTATGGTTTTCAGGACATAAATGGGGAGGGATTGTAGGTATATTCTGAATATCCACAAAAGAGGATGCTTCTATGAAGAAGATCCTCATATATATTTAATCCTAAAGCAAATAGATCCTCTAGTCCTATAAAGAGGATCCTTTTTATGAAGAGTATCCTTGTAGCCTTCTAAAACAGATCCTTATATCCTTGGGTGTATAAAAAACCCCATCTTGCTTTAATTGTCAGCCTTTGCTATATGAAGGGCTGAGGGAGGAGGAGGGTGCTTTGGTTTTGATATATAAAAAGAAAGGCAGGGGAGGAAGCAAGCAGAGTTCCCCTAGTGATGTTTTTGTGACTATCAGGAGATGGCTCCATAGAATCATAGACTCATAACATGGCTTGGGTTGGTGTCCTGGTTTGGCTGGGACAGAATCTTAGACCAGCTCTGGTCTACAGGCCCTAGATCAGTTTGGAGTCATCTAGGGCATGACCAGAATCCTATAGGTGTAGGTAGAGCGGAAATGTCACACCCAGTGTAAAGGGGGAAGTTTGCTGAGGACAGGGGCTCCTCTTCCTGCTTGGGCTCCTCCTCATCCAGCTCCTCCTCTTCCTTCTTCTGCTTCTCCCCATCCCTGGAGGGGCTCACTCACCATCCTGATCCCGAGCCTTGCCTTCCCCTTGACTGTGCCCACCGTACAGTCACTGGGCTGAGGACCTGCAGAGATCACCTGGTGTTGCCCCTCTGCCCTGGGCAGGGACATCTTCCACTAGAGCAGGCTGCTCAAAGCCCCAGCTGACCTGAGCTTGAACTCTTCCAGTGATGGGGCACCTACAGCCTCTTTGGGCAACCTGCTCCAGGGTCTCACCAGCCTCACGACCAGAGGCAGCTGCCTTGTCCTGTCCTTGCACACCCTGGCCCCCGACCATGCCCAAAGGCTGGGACCTTAGCCCCTGCAACCTGTGAGTCCTGGGCTGGGCAGACCTGGAGGGGACACAGAAGTCCTGAGGCAGTTGTCAAAGGACCAGAACAGAGAGCCAAGGCATTTTGACTGTTACTGCCTTGGTTTACTGGGATTTTCAATTTTTTTTTTTCTTGCCTAAACTGGAAAAGAACTCTTGAAGTAGCTAGAAGGGGTCTTAATGCTGAAGGCCAGCACTTCTTCCTGGCAGACTCTTCTCCAGAGAAACAGATGTCTGTGATGTCTCCTTTTCATCTTTTGCTGCTCTTTGTGTGCCGCTGTGGAGGGTCTGCCTTCATCTCCAGCGTGTTGTTGGGCAGCCTTCTCTTCCTCAGGCTAAAGAAACCCCACCTCAGACCTTGGTGGCCATCTGAGGGACTTCTCCCATTGCAGCGGTCCGGCATAGGAAGCCATGTCGTCTGTCCCCCTTGTCATGGGGCTCAGAGCAGAAGAGATGGCACCCCTTCGGTGGGGGTGGAGGAGAGGGCTGGGGAAGAGAAGGAAGGGCTCACAAAACCCTCAGCAGTCCCCAGAAGAATTGTTGATGCCAGGGAGATGGAACTGGTGAGCCAGCAGCCGGTCAGGTGCAGAGGGTTGGCTGCCCAGGTGGAATCACTTGTGGTGACTGGGCCATGCTGGCACTTGGGCCCTGTGCTGCTGCAGCTCTGCTTCATTGGTGGTGTGGAGGTGAGCCCTGGCATGGTGGACTGGTGCCCAGGGAGCCCTCCTTGAGATGGATCAACTTGCATGGGCCCCTCTGCATCTTCAGGCAGATCCTCAGAGTCTGCAGGTGGATCCACCTTCAAGGGCTCCTCAGCCTGCAGGTGGATCCATCTGCATGGGCTCCACATCACCAGATGCAGGAGCCACTGCTGAGGAGCTGATGGTGCATCCCTTCATCACCCTCCCCTTCTTTGGTGCCCCCTCTGGCTTCTTGCCTGGTTGGCCACACCGAGATGAGCAACCACTCACTTCACTGTTGTAGGACCTCTTCTTGCCAGCCATGGTGGCAACAGAATGCCCAGACATTCAGTGAACGTGCAGCACAAGGCAGTGGGATTGCTTGTGACATCAGGAGGCAACCGTGATGTCTATGCACATCACCACAGAGGGCTGTTGTGGCAGCTGGGGGGCCCATAGCCTTGATGGTGTCCTACTGTGGGAGGAAGAGAAGGGTCAGGGGGCTGAAGGCCCCTTTCCTGGGGATCTCTCCCCTGTGTCCATTCCTAACGGAGGGATATTTCAGGGATCAGGTCTGAAACATGGGCAGAGATTTTTCCAAGGAGGGCCAGAACTGTTTGGACTCTACCCACCTGTCCTGTGGGACATTTTAATGGCCAGAGAATTGTTTAAAAACTGCGTAAGCCTGATGGGGACTTGCCACCAGCTTTGGTGGGATTTGGATCAGGCCCAATATGAATGGGTCTTCACAGAGCCTGGGGAGAGGTGGGGGAAGCATTGCAAGGTCTGACTGGTCCAGAGAAGCGAGGGTTGCTCAGTTGACATCCCCCTGGAATGAGCACATGGTTATTTCAGGCCAAGTCAATCTGTTATTTCCGCTTTGGAATGTTTATTTGGGTCAGGGTGGGAAAATCCAATTGACTTGCCAAATTCCCACTGGGATGGCAAAACTATAAATACCACATATTATTATGAGTGAATTCTGAAAAGTGGTCAGTGACTGCGTTTATTACATTGGGCCACTCTCAAGGGAGTTGTTCTCTCTCTTCCCCCTCCCCTAAATTCACCTGCTTGCTTTGCCTACAAGTCCTGTGACCTGTAAAACCACTGCAGGGGGATGGAGCCAGAGCAATCCTGTACCCAGCTCCTCACAGGGCTTCCCATGACAGTGCCTGCAGAGAGGAAAACTCTTCCTGTGCTGTCCGGGCTACTACATGGATGTGTTGTGATGATTTCCCAGTGCCAAAGCTGCATCATCCGTTCAGGGACCTGTTTCACCTCTCATCTACCAAGGATGTGAGTGGTTTGCAGCATCATCCTTGGATGCATCTCCAGAGGAGCAGGCCATGTATTTCATCCAAGCAGCCCTGAGTTTCACCTGGGATGGATGAAGTAAGGTGGAGGGCAAAGAGGATGAGTGCTATGGAGATGCTGTTGCCATTGCACTTCCTTAGCAGAAGGGTGGATGGCAATAGGGCCCTAGGCTTGATTCCTGTTTGGCTACTGGGAAAATGAAGGAGAGCTTTAGCAACAGCTACACGTATGAAGCCACCCAATATCTTAAATCACAACAGCCCTCAATCCATCCCAAACCCCAAGTGCTCTGTGCAGAGCTGCTGCTTAAAGACTTGGGTCCCAGCCTCTCCCAGTCCTGGACAGACAGGGAGCAGCAAGAGCCTATTGCAATTTTGGCAGTTCTAGGAATGGATCAGGTCTACTCTTCTCCGGCCCTAAAATACATCAATTTCATCCAAGAGCTACAAATGCCCATCCCAGTGATGCTCTTTTGTGTCTCAGTTTTCAGTGGCAACTTCTGTCCTCACAGCTCTCAAGTGGATGGCCCATGAGACAGGGACCAGTGAGACAAAGTCCCTCCCACAGTCAGTGAGGACAAGGTTCATGAACACCCAAGGAACCTTAACATACACAAGTCCATGAGGCCTGATGGGATGCACCCTAGAGTACTGAAGGAATTGGCTGGTGCAGTTGCCAAGCTGCTGTCCATAATATGTGAAAAGTTGTAGCAGTCAGGTGAGGTCCCTAGTGACTGGAAGAAAGGAAATATCACCCCTATTTTTAAAAAGTGTAGAAAGGAAGATGCTGGAAACTACCTCCCTGACAGCCTCACCTCTGTGCCTGGGAAGATCATGGAACAGATCCTCCCAGAAGAAATGCTAAGGCACATGGAGGACAGGAAGGTGATTCAAGAGTCAGCACGGCTTTACCAGGGGCAAGTCCTGCCTGACCGATCTGGTGGCTTTCTACAATGAAGCTACTTCATTAGTGGACAAGGGAAGAGCTGTGGACATCATCTATTTTGACTTTGCTAAGGCCTTTGACACCGTCCCGCATAGCATCCTCCTCTCTAAGTTGGACAGATATGGGTTCAATGGGTGGACTGTTCAGAGGATAAGAAACTGGCTGGTCAGTCATACCCAGAGAGTAGTGGTCAATGGCTCAATCTATAGCTGGATAAACATGACAAGTGGTGTTCCTCAAGGGTTGTTTAACATCTTCATCAATGACACAGACAGTGGCATTGAGTGCACCCTCAGCAAGTTTGCTGACGATACTAAGCTGGGTGGTGCAGTTGACATGCCAGAGGGACAGGAGGCCATCCAGAGGGACTTGGACAGGCTGGAGAGGTGGGCTCAGGTCAACCTCATGAGGTTCAACAAGACCAAGTGCAGGGTTCTGCACCTGGGCCAGGACAACCAGCACTATCAATATAGGCTGGGAGAGGACATGGTAGAGAGCAGTCCATTGGAAAAACACTTGGGGGTACTAGTAAATGAGAAGCTGGACATGAGCCACCAATGCACAATGGCAGCCCAGAAGGCAAATCAAATACTAGGCCTGCAACAAAAGAAGCGTGGCCAGCAGATGGAGAGAGGTGATCTTGCCACTCTACTCTGCCCTGGTGAGACCTCACCTGGAGTCCTGTGTCCAGCTCTGGAGCCCCCAGCACAAGAAGGACATGGCCCTGTTGGAGCATGCCCAGAGGAGAGACACAAAAATGATCAGAGGGCTGGAGCACCTCTCCTGTGAGGACAGACTGAGAGAGTTGGGGTTGTTCAGCCTGGAGAAAAGGAGGCTCCGGGGGGACCTTATAGTGACCTTCCAGTGCCTGAAAGGGGCCTACAAGAAAGCAGGGGAGGGACTATTCACAAGGGTTTGTATGGACAGGACGAGGGGAAATGGCTTTAAGCTAGAAAAGGGTAGATTTAGGTTAGACATTAGGAAAAAGTTCTTCAGTATGAGGGTGATAGATCCCTGGAAGAGGTTGCCCAGACAGGTGGTGGGGCCCCGTCCCTGGAGACATTCAAGGTCAGGCTTGATGAGGCTCTGAGTAGCTAGAGCTAGTTGGAGATGTCCCTGCTTATTGCAGGGGGATTGGACTAGATGGCCTTTGGAGTTCCCTTCCAACCCAATACATTCTGTGATTCTTTGATTCTACAATGTGGAGTACAAAATCTAACACTAGTTGAGAATTTCTTTGTCGGATTGGGATTGTACAATGAAAAGATACTGTTTTGAGGTATATATTCTGATGCATACTAGAAGAGATGGATTTCCCACCTATCATGGCTTAGGCCCAGGCAGCAACTAAACTCCTTGTGGATGCTCACTCACTTCACCCAGCTCGCTGTTCCCCTTTGGGAGGGGAAGAAAAATTGGGAGAAAAAGGTAAAACCCCATAGGTTGACATAAGGAGAGTTTAACTGAATGACACAAAGAAAGAAGAAACAATATTAATAACAGTAATATTAACGAAATTATATATAAAATGAGTGATGTACAACACAACTGCTCACCACCTGGAACCTGCTGCTTGGCCCAGGTAGCCACCTGAGTTGCACACCCTTCACCAAACCAGCTTGTCCCTTATATACTGAGCATGACATCAGTATGGTATTAAATATCCCCGTGACTGGTTTGGTCTGGCTATCCTGATTGTGGCCCCTTCTAGCTTCTTGTGAAAATTAACCCTATCCTAGAAGAACATAGTACATCAACACAATAGAAAATACCTAAAAAGAAGGTAATGCCGCACCAAGTACTGCAACATCTAAGGCTTTTTGTCTCTCTAGTTCACAAACTGTTAGTAAAAGTTTATGAACAGTTCTGACTGGTTATCTATCTCTGGTCTTTTTCCTGAATAATCACTTAATGCTGTGATAGCTCCCTTCACCACTCTGCAAGGAACCTGATGCTCTTGAACGCTTTTCATATACCCCAAGTGTCTTAGTCATGCCTTTCTGTCACAGCTTCCTAGGAACAGAGATTAAACACCAAGTGCCTGATTTTCTGAAATGCTAGGCATAGACATGCGTGACTGCATTCCGAGGCAGTTGCGGATGCCTAAGAGTTCAAAATCAGATTCTACTTCATTTCAGCCTTATTGATAAAGAAAGTACTGTTTAGGTGTTGAGTTGTTTGTTTTGGTTTTGTTTGTTTGTTTGTTTGTTTTGTTTTGTTTTGTTTTTTTCACTCAGTGAATTCACATTAACCCAAAGGTTAGTCATTATTATTGGGTTTGAACTATCACAAATATTTAGTCATCGCTGCAATAATATCTTGGTTAATAGCTCATATAGACTCTCCACTATAGGAGACAGACATTATTTTCCATCTTGTCCCACTCAATAAATCTGTCCATTCCCCAGAAAATGTGTCTTGGCAGTAGTCCAATCATGGGAGTCACTAACAAGATGGTACACCTGAGGTCAACCAAATCACTCTTTAATACAATAATCACATCTCAGCTTGGCAGTCAATCACCTACCGTTCTCCCCAAATGAACAAACAAACCTGCAGGAGAAAATACTCCTGGGCACCAGTTTGCACTGAAATGGTGGCAACAGCTGGTCCAGCAGATGCTTCTCATGTGATTCAACACCTGTGCTTTTGCATTTCTGCAATAGGCCATGTTAATAGCTGTTTCTTTCCTATTTCCAAAATCCTGAAATATTCATACATAGAATAAATGCTCCTAGGGATACAGCCCAACACTATGTCTGTTGTTTGAAGGAAACCACCCAGTTGTAGAAAAAAATCCTGAAAGACCCTTAAAAGTCTCTATTAGTATAAACTTTGTACTTCATAGTTTATGTGTGGTATAAATTTGAGACACCTCAGTCCTCCTAGTACCCTGGAAGACTGAAACACATATGGCAAAGAAAAGCAATTAACCAGACAGTGTTAGGGTGAGCTAATGTAATTGAGGTAGGTACATATATGTAGTTTTTAAATTAAAACTCTTAAGAACTTTTGATTGAGGAATGCTTCGTTAATAGTATAAGTATTTTTTTTTACTTCCTGAATAGAACAAGTATCTTACATTCACATTAAAAATGTAGGGCAGTGACCTAGTTTTCTATTAGATATGTTACCATGGCTGTAGCTCCCTCACACCTGCTTGTGAAAATTAACCCCATCCTATCTGAGCCCAGGATATCTTGTAAATCTTAGTACAGCATGGAAACATTTAGTCACAACTAATAAATCCACCTATCCGGAAATCGAATTATTTAAAAATGTACATTTCAGGAGTTTGACTCCATGATCCTTGTAGGTCCCTTCCAATTCAGGATATTCTATGGTTCTATGAGTCTACATTGCAGGGACTCAAATCTGTCAAAAAAAAAAAGGAAATACAGATAAATCATGCTCTTATGTTTATTAGAACTGCCTCCCATGAGGGGATGCCAGGGGTCAACAAGAATGTCTTAGAACCTCACTCATCTATATTCCTACTATATATATGCATATAATTCCTAATATATAAATAGCATTCCTATGATATATATATTAATAGTGTTCATAATATATGTGTATATATATATTCCGAAAAAGGAATTGCGTCTTCACCTGCTACCACCTCCATTCATCATCAGTACTGCTGCTCATATCTCTAATGGATCCTTAAAAGCTTGTGTGTTTCACCACTGTTATGGAAAGCACTTGTTAGGGGATTTCTTAAGATAGTGATCAAACTGGGCAAAGTGAAGATCACAAAGAGATGATCTCTGGGATTCTTAATTTCCTACAACTGAGCTTTCACTTTTTCCTTTTTTTCTTTCTGCAAAATTTTCACATCTCATGAAAATACAGGCAGCAGAGCGCTTGGTGGAGCGTTTATAAGTTAACCTGTGTGTTAGTGAAGCATGGAGGCTTTTTCTATGCTTATAAATAATGTCTGGATTCTAAATGTTGCACTCTGAGTGATAAAACAGCATCACAGTAAACTGTGACCTGGCAGCCAAAAGGATTTAGGACTCATTTGGCATTTTCAGTGTTTACAGTGGAACAGGAGTGTTGCTGAGTGAAAACAGAAATGTTAAACTGTGGTTTGAGATGTCATTCCCTACTGTTTTCTATCTAATTTTATCCCAGAATTCTATTTTCTGGGATAGAATTCAATCTGTTTAAATTAATTAATGGAACTCAAGGAACTATACAAAATATTACTTTTAAAATATGTTTTGTTTTGCTGGATTTTTAAAAAAGAGTATTAGCAGTTACTGTTAATAGCAACATTGCTTGGCCAGGCTGGATGAGACTCTAGACAGCCTGATCTAGTGGGAGGTGTCCCTGCTCTTGGCAGAGGGGTTGATACTGGATGACCCTTGTGGTCCCTTCCAACCCTGACAGATTCTGATCTGTTTTAGCAGAGGAGTTTAGAACCCTAATGACTCAATGGTTGGACTTGATGATCTTGGAGGTCCCTTCCAACCTAAATGATTCTATAATTCTATGATTCTAAGTAGTATAGTTTATAAAGAACCCTTTTTGCAGGGTAGATGACTGTTAACTCTTTCCAATAGTACTCACATATTACTCTTTTAAAAACCCTCTCTCAGTAGGGTGATACTTTCGTGAAAGAGTAAAATGTATATTGAAAATTAAAAAGAAACAAAATTAAATCTTTTAGGACAGAAACATCTTGGCACAGAATTAAATGAAATGTCTTTCTGAAGTTCTTAATGTTAACTTCCACCCTACTACAACACTATAGTACATCAAAGATGAAAAATGTAACTAAGGTGTCTGGAAAACTACAGAGCACTTCTGAAAATTATGAGGTCCTAAACCCCACTAAAATTGCTCATAATTAATTTAAAAACTTCTGCTTTGAAAATACATAGACTCAATCTGTAACAGAAGCTCTGCCTCAAGTATTTCCCTCCTATCTGTTCATAGTCAAAGACACAGTGGTTATTAGCCACTCTCTAAGCATCTAATGACCTCTTTGTTCTAGAAAAAAGTGACTTGTCAGTTCTCACACTTCTTGCTGATATTGTTAAAATAAGTAACTGTCACGAACCAAAGGACGGAAATCCCCGATTTGTGATGTTGCAATAATCTGCCCCTCCAGTAGGGGGGGCTGCAGACAAGACGTAGTGTCCGTCTGCCAAGGGTAGGTCGAAAACACCCTTTCCCACGCTCCCAAGATACCACCGAGATCAAAGATTATTAAACAAATTAATTAATTTATTAAGAAATAACACCAATCACAATCTAAGGTTCAAGGAAGGAAATATATATATATATATACACACATATATTAAAACAGGAAAAACCCAGAGCGGGGGGAAGGATTAATGAAAGGAAAGGAGGGAACTCAGCCCAAAAGACTAAAAAGAAAAACTAAAGGTCCAGGGAAAAAGAAAAGGTTGCTGTCTCGGGGGGGGAGAGTGTGGGTGTTTACCCACACTCGGGTTACCAGTTCAGCGTTCAATCAGCAAGAGGAGGAAGTCACAGGGGTCA
>NW_008621001.1:0-3087 GCF_000691845.1 Merops nubicus | reverse complement strand
CTTCCTCATTTTGACCCCCTATCAACATATAATCTATGTACTGATAGACCCTTATTTTAGAATTATTTTTGATTTCTGGAATGTTCTCCAGTTCACACGCAAGTGCATGATGGGCTAGCATGGGCGAATGCTTGTAGCCCTGAGGAAGTCTGGCGAAAGTATACTGTACTCCATCCCAAGTAAAAGCAAAATATTTTTGATCTTCAGGATCAATAGGAACCTGAAAGAACATATTCTTTACATCCAGGGAGGCCAGCACTGGATGGGCGGCTTCCTGAATTTCTAACACCAAATTAACAATATTAGGTACAGCAGCTATAAGTGCCTCTGTATTGGCATTCAATTTCCTGTAATCCACTATCATCCTCCGTTTACCATTTGGTTTCCTTACAGGCTAAATTGGAGAGTTGAATGGTGAATGACAGGGAACAATAACGCCTCTTCGTTTTAAATCAGAAATTACTTCTTTAATGCCATCTTTGGCAGCAATTGGAATAGGATATTGTCTTATGTTAGTTATCTTGCTTTGCGGCAAACCCTGTAGCAATCCTAATTTTGGTGTACGTGTGCCGAAGCCCCAATAACGACCACTTTCATCTCTCCATACTCGGCCTGTGAGGACATCCATTCCCAGTAAATTGTAAGGAATGTTATCAACAACCATGTCAACATGAATTGGTTGATCTTCTCCCAGCAAATGTAAGGTAACCTTGGCTATCTCTTGTAAGGCGGAGTTACCAAATGCTCCACTTATACATATTGGTTTTGAAGATAAGGTAACGCCACAATGTTCAGCTTCATCAGCTCTTAGCATGGAAATTTGTGCTCCTGTGTCTACCACAAAAGCTACCGGATAATGTTTTGGCCCAACAGCACAGGTGAATTCCAACTCTCCGTCCTTATTTTGAACTAATCTCAATATATTATGGCAGTCCTTTGAAGGACGAGAAATTTCAAGGACTACTTGATTATCTGTAAGTCATTGTCTTGGGTTTTGGTATTGGGGTGTAGTATTCTAACCCTCCTCTGTTGTCGATTAGACCTTTCCCTCTCAGGAGGAGGAGGGCTATCTAGTTTCCCGAGTTGGCGGCTCTTTCAACCGATCTTTCTCAAGAATTAGAACTTCCTTGAGAATTTGACCTAGGCCTTTGTTCTGCTAATGACTAGGCCTACCAAGAACGATAAAAGCAGCAGAAAGACAAACCAATAAGTGGAATGTATTGAGTACAAAAAGGTCATGCCATGAATGATCGCTGGGGGTATAAACAAGTCAATCAGTTCACATACAATCGACGTTACCCCCAACGATCCCAGAAAAGACATAATCCAACTGACAATAAGTGGCACAAACAGAGAGACAAGGTTTCCCATGGATGGTAAGGGAGACAGCCAGATCAGAAAGCCCAATAAGTGGAATGTATTGAGTACAAAAAGGTCATGCCATGAATGATCGCTGGGGGTATAAACAAGTCAATCAGTTCACATACAATCGACGTTACCCCCAACGATCCCAGAAAAGACATAATCCAACTGACAATAAGTGGCACAAACAGAGAGACAAGGTTTCCCATGGATGGTAAGGGAGACAGCCAGATCAGAAAGCCGAACAAATAAGATAAAGGTGCCCACATGGCAACTCTGACCCACTAGCCCGCATTTGCAAAGGTCTGAACTGACCAGGGCCCAGTTCCAGGGAGAGTCAGGAGGTCTTTCCTGAACCAGGCTCCAGGGAGAATCAGGAGATCTTCCCTGAACAAGGAAGCTCTGGGGAGTGCACTCCACAGAGTAGACACTCCTGACCCCTTGCAAGTGGTCCCAGCTTTTATCCCTAAGCAAGACACCTGACCTTTGGTGTGAGAAGTGGGAGTTTGATCTTGGTTCAGGTCTTATAGGTTGTTTAGATTGTTTTTGTTGATTGGTTTGGGTATTCCTAAATTTCTTTTGTCATCTCTGTATTAATTGTCACAATCCGAAAGAGGGAGTGGTTCAGGGATAATATTGATTTGGGGAATTCTATGTGTTTGGTTTTGGTTTTGAGTTTGGCAAATTTCTCGCCCTGGTTATATTTTGGCGGAAGGGATGACTAATTAGATTTGTTAGTGTATTGGTTTTTGGTTGGCTTGTCGAATCTTTAGGAGGGCCGGTTGGTTGTTTTCTTTGTCAATTTTTATTTGTCACTGATCAATTATTTCGTGATTTCTCTTGCTGTCTCGGAGGACGAGGAGATGAGGGAGGAGATTGAGGCTGCCTTGCAGCCACCTCAGTATAGGTGACGTTATTAATTTGTTTGGTCGAATGTATTTTCTGAATATCCTTGTACATTTTATGATGATTTAGTAGTAGGGTAGTTAATTGGTTTCAGGTAATACTTTTCTTTTCTGTCTCGACGTTATTATGGATTGTTATTACGATATTCTGTAGTTGTATGGGGAGTAAATGGATTAATGGGATCAACCTCTTCCTCTTCACCCTCACATTCATAGGGTCATTTTGTTCAGGTTTTAATCTGTGATCATATATAATTTGTAAAATTGTAGTCTTATGGATATTTTCTGTTATGTTGGTATTATTTCTTTCTTTCAAAGTATTGTATTCCCCCCGGAACATTGGGTATATGGTGTCAACACAATAGGCTGCTCTCTGTGTAAGAGATTAGGGGTAAGTCGTATTGTCAGTTGTTAATACAATATCTTGTCCCCATTGTCTCGTTGTTTCTTGTTTTGTTAGATATACATTATCGCCCCTAGTGTTTGAGATTTGTATTACATATTTAGTTTTAGTCTTAGATTGGTGTCGGTTGTATTTTTCTCTCAGTTTAGTTAGGTTGAGGGAGGAATATGATTTTTCCTTAACCTTCAGTATCTGTGGGGTGGTTGATGGTAGTGTCTCTGAAACAGTAGTTATCCTAATTGGGTGGACCTGCCTTTGTATCACTCCCCCTTGGTCTTTGTTCTTTGTTTCAAAAAACATTTTTGGTGTCAGAAATGGGATCCCAGAAATCCTGAGGAATCCCAGACCACACTCTTAGTTTACTTTTCAGTTTTCCTATTTTATTAATTAAAACTGAGACCAGAAGTAGGAATGAGT
>NW_008621000.1:44854-64915 GCF_000691845.1 Merops nubicus | reverse complement strand
AGGCTCTTGGGTTGGCATGCTTTTGCAGATCGGGGTGTGAATCTCTGTGGGGGTGCTTGGGGAGCACCAGAGTCTCTTGAGGAGCCCTGTGCTTATGACCCAAAACCGGGGCCTCAGCTCCATGGCTTGTGGTATGGAGCGGACATATATAAAAAAATAAAAATAATAATTAAGAAAGAAAAAAAAAAAACCAAACCAACAAAACCAAAAACCTGATGCCATCCCGAATCGGACTGCCTTTCCTAAGGAGATAGTTTGTCATGTGTTCAGTAACAACGTCTTTGCCTCCTAGATCAATGTCAAAGGTGAAGTAGTTCAAAGTCCTGTGTTAGGACAGCATCAAAACTTCGTGTTTCCAGCTGGCAGGTTTCTGAAGCAAACTCTGTGGCCAGCTGCAAATGCTCTCCTCTCTGTAGACCCAGTACTACAGTGTTTACAGCCGAGGAGCTTTGCAGAGAGAAGTAGTGTCGATATTTTGTAAGCACGGCACATAGGCTCCTACCTCTGTGGTCCTGAGTAGTTTAAGTTTTTGATATATTGGAAATTAATATTTTTTCATTTTGTAAACTGGCATTTACGGCTTCAGTGTTAACAGTCACATCACAGGAATTCTAAGTATGTGCTGAATGTTATCAATTTAAATGATCTGTCTGTACATGTTTAAATATGTAGCATGATTGCATTGAGTAGTGACACATCTCCATGACTATTTGATAAATTATATCCTGTCCAGGTGGATTTCTAAATAAATCAGATCGCAGTAGTGACGAGACAAGATTAAAAGTCAAGAATATTTTACATAGTCATTTTAGCTGTAGTTTCTGAGTGGAAGCAGCTGCTTTTGTGGAAATGATTCCTTAGTCTCAGTATGTTACAGTGTCGGTACATTCAGTCTTCTCTCAATTGCATGTGTTCATACCATGTATCTGCTCTTAGGCAAATCCTTTGAGCAACTTGATACTTCAGAGGAAAAACTTCTTGGGGCAAAATGCTTCCAAGTGCAACTGCTGTTTTGGTTTTTTTTTTTTGTTTGTTTTTTTTTTTCCTTTTAAATAGGGCATGTGGTGGGTTGTGGGGGGTTTTGTTTGTTTGTTTTTATTTATCTTTACATTTTAGATGCCACTGAAGCAATTTTTGAAGTAGAAACTACATCTGTTGCTAGGGAACCTGCTACCTTGTGTGGTTATTTTAAGATATGAATGCTCATGTCACACATTTTTTCTGGATGGTGGTGGGATAAACCTGGTAAGTAGTGGTCATAGCAGGCAGGCATAGAACTTCTCTCCTACACCTGTCATTCACTGAGGAGAAAAATTGAGAAATTTAGTTAAGAGAGTGTGTCTAGCTCAGTGGCAAATAGGGCAAGTGGAAATAAACTTCTGTAAGAAGTATGCTAAAGAGAGGACAGTAAAGATGGCATCAAAAAACCCAGAAGTCTGACATTCAGGATTGCTGATAGAAATGTTAAAAACATTGAGGGGGGAAAAAATACTGTGAGATGCATAGTTTAAGCTAGTAAATACCTTAGGAATGAAAAAAGATCTTGTTGCCATATAGGTCTGCCATCATAAACATATGTTAGTGTTTAATGATCCAGTGGTGTTTGCTAAATCCTGACGTTCTGTTCCATCATCTTTGTGGGTTTGTTTGGTTTTTTTTTCATATACAAGCATGGAGTGCTGTTTTCCTTTATCTGTTAACTGGGAAGTACAGTTTCCAACAAATTCAATGGGCAATTTCCTAACTTTTGTGACTGGTCATCAGTAAAGAGGTAGCTGAAGAGATCAGCTGTATGTTAAACTTGAAAGAGTTACTAGGATGGGAAACAGATTCAGGAATGTGCTTGTTTGGTGTGGTTACTTATAAAGGACAAGTGTCAAAGAATGAATGACAGATTGGTTAGTCAAAATTTCTGGGAAAAAAATTACGGACTAGCTGATTCAGGGAGTAAAGGAGATACTGATTAAAAGCAATGTCAGGCATGACTGTGTTTTGCAAGGTTCCAGGCACAGATTGTAAAAGTAACCACAGAGATGTGATGTCTCTGCAGTTCAGGCAGCCTTGATGTGTAAAGGTCAAAGTACAGACTAAAGTTGAAGCAGGAAAAAAAATGAATTGCCATCCATCTTTAATAGTGAGTTGACTAACCTCCACAACCATTGCCAGGTGTCTTTAAAGGCAGATTAGTGGGTGGATTTTTTTTTAATTTGGGTAGTACACTCAAGCAAGTTTGGGGGCTTTAACAATGCTGCTTATCTTCAAACAAGAGAAAGTAAGCTATGTGAGAATTAAAGACAGAAGCAGCTCAATTCCTCCAGCATGCAGGATAAGAAATTACTGTCTTCCGTCTGTTGTTCTGGCCTGGGAGGTGTTAACTGCTTAACTACCCAGTGGCAGGTGAAAGAGTGCAGGCAGGATAGAACAACATGTGGCTATATGCTGGAACATCCTGGTGGCTACTGTATTTGTATAAGAATAAATGGGAGGCTTGGCTTAAGATCAGCTCAATAGACAAACCACTTGGTGAACCACTTGGATCTCTTAAGAGTGAGTTGAAGTCTTCCTGATTGACTTCCCTCTATTGTCCCAGTTAGAAGGCAGAATTGTGTCCCACCTCCCTTATCCCTTAGTTCTCCCAGGTAGAGAGGTAAATAAAGGAAGGCAGGAGTAATGAAAGCTTTGCACTGATTGAAAAGTTACAAAATGAAATATATTATTTAACAGGGAACAGAAAGGAAGAAGGGTAGGGGTTTAACAGGGTAAAGGGATTATAGTAACAACAAAGCAAGAAAGGTTAAACTTCCAAAAAATACAAAACCCAAATGCTTTGCTGAGGCTCCCCAGTCCTGGATCTTGCTGGATTGAGGTGGATGCACAATCCTTGGATGTAGATGGAAGCAGGGAAGAGTCTGTAGATCAGGCCCAGGTCTTCAAGACGGCCACGGCCACGTGCAGCACAGGGAAACCACAAACAGCAGTAGCAGAGTGTCTCCAGCCAGGACTCCAGCAGAGGAGAAGGGAAGAGAGCAAGAGAGAGAGAGGTGTGTCTTCTCGCCCCTTTTATAGACCCCAGCAGGAAGTCCCGAAGACAGGAAGAGGGGAGTGGGAATAGGACAGGTCTCCGCCCCTTTCATTCAGGCTTGCTCCTGGTTTTAACTTTCAGATCTCCACCCACCAGGAGCAGCCGGTTTCAAACCATTACATCTATCTGGCATTGTGTGATGTGTGTAAACCCATTAAAGTAATAATAGTTGAAAGTATCTCTGTGAAAGGATAGTTTGTGTATTTTCTGACCTATTACACAGTTTTGAATTTGAATGTTTCTCTGTCTGGCTTTGCTGCTGAAGAACCTGGGATGCTATTCAAAGAGCAATTGTATCATGCTCCATTGCAAGAATTGCTTAGGATTTAAAGCTGAGATTGGAGCATAGTTTTCCGTTAAAAGATAATCATTTCAGCACAAGCAGCATTTTGCACTCCCTCTGTGCAGTGAAGGCAGAACCTGTGCAGCAGTTCTGCGTGGTGGATGCAGGAGATGTTACAAGATCCATGTCCACAGGACAGGGCGTGTCTGATGCTGTAGAAAATAGCTCAGTTCTGCACATGCAGACCTGGCCCAGTGCTGAAGCATGTGAGTGATGTGTGGCAGCAGTGACCAGCCAGGAAACTTCAGGACAGCATAGCTGATAACTTGACTTATGAAGGTCTGAAAACAATGTCTATGTATGAATTCTACATTTGTGTAAGAGAAAACTCCCAAACCAAACAACAAGCAAAAAACCAACAAAGTACCGTCTTTGTTTCCATGGGACCCACACCAGAACTGTGTGTTGCAGAGGTCTGGCTGCCAGTTATGCAAGAGGGCTAAAGCTGTTTGCCTTGAAAGCCTCCCCCCAACTCTGTAAGAAAGAATTACCTTTCTGACATTGGAATGGACTATGAAAATGCTGTCTGAACTTTTAAGGTCTTGCATGAAAGTGCTTAGGCTTCATGGAAAATTATTAATATCTGCATATAATTAAAACTTTTAGTAAACATTGAGAAGATGTTTGTCATTTGCCCTTGCAAGTGAGAACATGTCAGGTGTCTTTAACAGAATCTTGCAGTTGGAATTTCAAGGTGCACAGAGAAAATGATGGAAAATATCTAAGCTGTGTTTGTATTATTTATATCAAAATATGTAGTTTCTTGAGATCCTAAAGTACAGCTATAACCTTGAGTCTTATTCCCATGTTTAATCCATTGCCGCAGGGTGTCAGGCTGCCACTGGTTACAGTTGGTTCTGCTCTGAAAGAGTCTTCTTCTCTGCATGTGGTTCCCATGGACATACTGCTCTGCCTTTGAGTCAGAGGTATCAACAAAAAGATACCAATGGCCACTGGTCTTGTGAACTTTCATGAATGGCTTGGTCAAGGCAACGCATAAAGACAGTAAGCTGAATTTTTTTTCCATGTATCTCATAGTGCAGCTACAATGTAGCTAGAAATAAATTTTTCCACATATGTCAGTCTGACAAGGGACAATCACAGTCTTATGAATGGGAGGTTATTTAATTATTACCTGAGCCTGTGGAGCTTTAGTGACTTTAGAGGTGTTTGAAGTGATGTAGTAGGCTCTTCAGTTCTGATATGAAATATATCTAGCATATATTCGTACATATGTTCAAGCATGCCTGGTATATGCATTTTATTCCACAGCTTGAACAGTATCAGCTATGGGAATCATTCAGATTTTCAGACACGTGGTCGCAGAGAGATCCAAGCAAAGAAAGGTTATCAGGGAAGCATATGAAGCAGTTGGTCATGTGGAGATTGAGGGAGGGAGTAGTAGTCTTCTGGAAGAGTGTACCATGCATATACCCTTGCAGTAAGCGGATAAAAATCACCAGAAGTGCCTCAGTTACTAGACTGAAGTGAGAAGTCCGAGCTGCCCCTTCCAAACTGAGATGTGCTTGTTGGACTGTTTACTGGGAGACCATAACTGAACATACTCCGCATGGTCTCATTCCGAAAAAGGCTGTCCCGCAGCACAGATGGCCGTGAGGGGACGGTGCAGGGTGGTGAACCCTTGTCCTGTTGCCACCTCTTTCCGTGCAGCTTGTCTAGCTAATGTCTGTGAACCAAGCTTACTTGGCCTCCAGTGAGTGAGAACACATACTTGCATCCCTCTTTCATGTGTACCCGCTCTTGCTTCACAGGGAAGCATGCGGGATGAACATGTTTCTGAGCTGGGCTATCCTAAATCCAAGTGATCCACACTGCTGCTTGGAAGACAGGCTCTGAGCTGTCATGCACTGGATTTCTGGACTCATTGCGCAGTACTCATTCCTTTTGGACTGAGAGTGGGAGGGATACAGCATGTATCATGAGGGATGCAGGTGTAAGGTTAAAAGTTCAAGGCAAAAACTCAGGAGGGTTAAATTTTTCTTTTTAAAAGTGCCTGTGTTTGTCTTTTGTTGCATTGTTCAGCTGTAATCTGTTTGGTTAAATTTGTAATCACAGATACTTCAATCCTGATGTTTTGTCCCTGCCCTATTCCTGGACAACAAGAATTAGCATGTGTTTTTTTGTCTCTTCAACCTGTATTCTGAGCATCCTATGGTGTGTAAGGTGACTGGTTTGTGTTCTGGACCAGAGCTCACCTGAGCTTAGTGCTTTAAGTTTTGTCTCCCCATCTGTATTCAAGGTCATATTTTGAAACTTACCAAAAGACATTTGTAGTGGCTGAAATCAGCGCTGGGAGCTTAGCGTTTACTACAAGGTCAGAATCCCAAAACTGGAGTGCTGTTGAGGTTGGAAGGTACCTCTGGACATTGCCTTGTCCAGACCCCTCTGCTCAAGCAGGACTACATAGATCCAGTTGTCCAGGACCGTGTCCAGACCACTTTTGAATATTTGCAATGGTGGAGACTCCACAAGTCACCTTCACAGTGGAAAAAGTGTTTCCTGATATTCAGCCGGAAGCTGCTGTGTTCCAGTCTGTGCCAGTTGCATCTTGTCCTGCCACTGGGCCCCCCTGAAAAGGAGCCTGGCTCCATCCTCCTTGCACCCTCCCTTCAGGTATTTATACACATTGATAAGATCCCCTCTGAGCTTTCTCTTGTCTAGACTGAACACTCCCAGCTTGCTCAACCTTTTCTCATCTATGAGGTGCTTCACTCCCTTCATCTTTGTGGCCCTTTGCTGGACTCTGTCCAGTATGCTCATGTGTCTTTTGTACTGATGGTCCCAGCACCGGAAGCAGCACTGCAGGTGTTGCCTCAGCAGTGCTGGGGAGAGGGAAAGGACCAGCTCCCTTGGCTTGCTGCAGTGCTTTGCCTGGCACTGGCCACACTGCCATTCACCTGCCTTACAGGAAGGGCGCCTTGCTGACCTGTGGTCAGCCTGGTGTCTGCTAGGATTCCCAGGTTGCTTTCTGCCAAGCTGCATTCCAACTGGGTGCCATGTACTGGTGCCCCAGGAGCAGGACCTTGCACTTCTTGCTGAATTGCATGATGTTCATTTTGGCCCATTTAGCCAGGTCCCTCTGGATGGAAGTATGGCTCACTACTGAGGGTACACTCTTCCCCCACCATCCAGATCATTAATGAAGTTGTTAAACGGGGCTAGGCCTAGTATTGACTTCTGGGGGACATCACTAGTCACTAGACTTTAACTAGACTTTGTGCCACTGATCAGTACCCTCTGGACCTTGTTGTTCAGGCAGATTTCAATCCACCTCACCATCTGCTCATCCAGCCTATACACTAACAGCTTATACGTGCGGATTTTGGAGGAGACAGTGTCAAAAGACTTAACTGAAGTCCAGGTAAACAATATCCACTGCCCTCCTCTCATCTGCCAGGCCAGTCAGTTGGACTTCCTGACCACAGTTTTAATTTCTAGCTGAAAAACTTAATAGAACTACTCGTAGCTGCAGTTAACTGCGAGTACTTGAGATGTTTCCTATTGGAGGGGTGGAAGGCCAGCTTGAAGTTATTTGTTAATATTTCACTCTAAGAAATATCTACATTCTGTTTGTTCTGGACTTTAAATATCTGCAGGGCTGCTTTGTTTCTGTAGCTGAATTCCATAGTTTGGATGTCAAACAGTAATGCTTGAATTCTTTGTGTTGCAAAAATACGGGCTGTTGGGTTATCAATGGCTATAATCCCAAAGGATTTCAAAGCATTTCACAAGCTTTATGTGTGAGAGTGATAGTGACAACTGGCTGGCTTCAGTTACAATTTCTGACATGAGTTTTCTTGATAACTGTTGAATAAAGGCTGCTGAAGGGAACTACGAGAGGGAGTGTATGTGAACAGTCTACCCTCCTGGAATTCAGATCTCTGGTGTTCTGAGATATTTAAAGATCTGTTTTAATCTTACAAGGTTTTAAAGAAATGTAAAACCCAAAGCAACAAAAGATAGTATTAAATCTTCAAAGAAAAATCACAAATGTCCCAAATGTGGTTTGAAGATCAGTATGTAAAATCTGAATGTGATATGAGCAGCCTTTAGCTGTGCTTCATGTTCTGTGGGTAGTTTCTGTGTTAGCAATCTTGCAAAGGTTGTTATATTATAGCTCAGCGAAGTGGGACTGCAGACAAAGTTTGTTACAGATGTTACTTCCAGTGGAAGAAACTTCAAGTGAAGTTTTAGGGTGGTCTCTTTTAAAAAAAATATTACTTCTCAGTCATAGCCTTTTTCCTTAGTTTCAACACTGTTACAGCAAGCAGACTTTTGGCCTGTCTTAGAACCTTTTCAGTTGGAAGGGACCTACAACAATTACGTAGTCCAACTGTCTGACAACTCATCAAAAGTTAAAGCATGTTATTAAGAGCATTGTCCAAATGCCTCTTAAACACTGACAGACATGAGGCATCAGCCACCTCTCTAGGAAGCCTGTTCCAGTATTTGACCACCCTTCCTGTAAAGAAATATTTCATAACGTCAAGTCTAAACCTCCTCAGGTGCAGCTTTGAACCATTCCCACATGTGCTGTCACTGGATGCCAGGGAGAAGAGATCAGCACCTCCCTCTGTGCTTCCTCTCTTCAGGAAGCTGTAGAGTAACGAGGTTGTCCCTCAACCATACGGTTAGCCATGGTGATTGGCATGATTGCCCTGCCAGAGATCTATCTGCAGGGGATATTGAACAATGAAAGGCAGTATGAAACCTGAAATTTATTTTAGACGCTGAAGATTATAGTAGGAAGGTTGAGAGCTGCCTGGAATGCTTATTGCAGTCTGTTTTGGGAGGAACAGGTGTCCCTAAGGCTGCAGAGAAATGCCTGACTGCCTTCCCTCACCCCTTGTTATGAAGCACACATACGGTAAGTTCTGGTGGGGGACTCAGAGAGGCCTTTGGCTATGGGGTGCAGCTCTCAGCTGTGTGGTGTAACACTACTCTGCAAATCAATGGGTGGTTGATTTGGCCTGTACAGGATTGTGATGCTGGGTCCAATGCAACGGATGACTCCTACAGTCTGGGCTCAGTGAGCTGCACCTGTGTTGCTGACAGGTTTCCATCTGGCTTCCAAGGGTGAGGGAAAGTGTTGGAGGGAACACGTGATCCCTCAGCTGGGGTTTAGGCTCATGCCCAGTTCACAGGAGCCAATAAGCACAGAGTTGGCATCCACCTTCTAACCTTTAATGCAGAAAGGGATGTCAGCTGATAGTTTGCAAAGATAGCACACCTCTTCAGAGAAGTTGTAGGATTTTATACAGTTTATAGCAAAGAAAGGTTGTACAATACTTGTTCATTGGTCAATTTTTGGTTATCTAAGTAATTCCCTTCTATGTATGCTCTGATTAGTGGCTAGTTTGTTATACAGAGGTGATCTGACATTAGCATGTTAGGTCTCTTCCTAGGGATGTGATTTTTACCAGTTAGGTTACTTTAGGTTACCTGCAGACAATCCCACTACTTCCATCACTCTCGTCTGGAGGCAATTAATCTGTTGTTGGAATTAGCCCATCCCTCTTTTACCTTTTGTTATCTTATTGTAACAATTTATTTTGAGGACCACAGTTTCCATATTGTGATTCTTTACTTTGATGAGCACATACAGATGCTGCTGAGTTGAGCTTGCTGTCACAAATAAATACTGAAGTCACTTTTAGCTTCTGATCTGGTGCGAGGGAAGAGATGCTGAACTGCATACAAGGAAGAGATGTCAAGTCCTCAGGGAATGTCAGCTGGGAGTCCTGACCTGTGGTGTAGGGATCCTGGCTCATCAGGGACTGAGGTTTGTTTTAGGACTGTTTTTCCCAGGTCCAGTGTGGACTGAGTGCTGGGCTGTAACGTCTGTCTGCTCCATGAAACAGGCTTGGAGTGACTTTCCACCCAAGATACTGCAACTCAGTGGGTCCTGAGCTGTTCAGGAAACAAGCTAATACACAGTTTTCCAACACTGTTCTGTTATTAGGAAAACGGTCAGCGGGGCTCTGGTTCATCTCTCTTTGGCACTGGGTCTAGAGGAACCTCATGGTAATAGGCAGCTGTTGCTGGCTTGACATATCCGCATGGTTGTACTTGTCTTCCACCATAGAGTGTCCCTCTTGCAGCTGGAAAGCCTGCACAGAGGGGCTCCTACCCATCCGAAGTTAAGAGTGCTTGAGGACTCTTACGTGCTGCTGTGCTGAAGAGATGGTAGAAGGGGGACAAACAGTTTGAAGTGACAGCTGGAAGTGACTCTGGAGCTAGTCTGACCATAGTCTCTAAAGCATAAAAACATTCCTCCTCCTGCAAAAGCATGAAAGAGTGAATAGGGCTTTTTTCAGATCAAGTGCATGTGTATACAGTTGGGCATGGCTGGGTCGGTCAGTAGGAGGGAATTCTGTTGTGAGGACATTGAAGGACAGCTAAATACTGGAGCTGAGCAGCAAGAAGGAACGAATTGTGCTGGCTTCTATAGACTGTCCTCTGAATTTTCGCATGGGTGTGTGCAGGGTCTGGGTTCTGCATGCGAACGTGGAAGTACTGAGACGCGAAGCGTAGCTAAAACAGCATTATACAATTCTGTTTAAACAGCTGGGCCACCATAAAACCAGCTTTCTTACTACTCTATGGTTGCACAGGTATTACCTGCAGCCTTTCTACCAAAACTGCCTAGATAATGAAAGAGGTCTGTAATAACTTTTTTTACACACGCAGCTTAAGATAAACTTGCAAGCAAACTGTTATTATTAGGACTGTTTTAATGTAATGTATATGTAGAAGTGCAACCTTCTACAGACAGAATGAGGTTATGCAGTGTGTTGTTATTTAAAGAGCAATTTAACTCTAAATGAGAAATTAGGCACAATAGGAACATGTATTGGAACATACGTAAATGGCTCTTAGTTAAAAAGAAAACAGCAGATGCATCTCATTCCTTCCTAGACCCTACCAAGTTGGCTGTTAAATTCCTGTTTTGCAGTCTGATCTTGTCGTGGCCAGTATACCATTGTATTTGCTTCGATCACTGAAGAAATACCTGTGCTGTATTTTTTTACAAGTTCCTTTGCTTCCCAAGCTCACTGACGCTGTTTGGTATAGGAGAGACATCTATGTCTCTAAACATATTTGTGTATGTCCTTGCCTACCAGCAGTTAATTACAGTGTCTGGTTCTCAGACACTCATGCAGACACTGCCCATGGCAGAGAACACGGTTTGAGGTCTCATTCCTCTGCTGCTCTGTGTCACTGTGATGGTATCCTTCCCTGGCAGTATGCTGAGCACTGCGTTGGGGTGGAGGAAGTAACCTGAGACCTGGCAGCTGAAATAGCATACGGCTGCATTCTGGTGGTAGTTAAGAGAGGGACTGTGGTATCAGTATGCCCGAATATGTCACTCTTTCTGTAAATATTACTGTAAAAGAGTCCATTGGCAAGGAAGGAGGCACAAGATGGGGTTTTGGAGTAATGCATAGTTCATGAAGTGTAGAAAATTGTTTTACAAAACATACGCTGCTAATGGCAGTGTATGGGATACAAATATTCTTTGTTAGACTTTTTGTTTGTGTAGTTTGTTGGTTGGTTTGTTTTTCCTGGTTTTCTGAAGGGAATAATACCTATTAACTGTTCTGTCTGTCCTTTCTTCCGTAACTCTTGGACTTATTGGCAGATGCTGGAAGGTATGTTTTCAAATTTAATATAGTTGAGTGATCAACAGTTTGGTGAAGGAAAGGCCCTGAGGGGAAAGCAGATAGAACTCTGTTTCTAAACTTTAGGCAGCAGCATCTGTGCAGCCTTTGTTGTCCTGTATGAAGTAGAGACACACAAAAGGTAGTGGGGAATTGTAATTACTGCCTGGGGAATAAAGGACATAGAGGAAGGAAATGGGGGGCATGAAGACAACAACTGCTGTTTATATATCAGCTTGTTATCAGTTGGATCCTCTCACTGTGCATGTATGGACTTGTGGAAATTGCAAAGAGAAATTAAATCTCTGAAAACGAATCCTTTTGTATGGGGGAGTAGCTCTTGAAAGCCTGGTATTAAATACTTTTTTTTTTTTCCCCAAACACTTTGCTAACAGTCCACATCTGTCTCGGAAATTCAGGAGTTACCTTTCCCAGTTTGTGTTGCAGTTTGGGCATCAAAACTATGAACAAGGCCTATGGTTTCTTCAAGGTGCAGAGCTGATGCAGGTCTTTCCAACACGGAAATTTAGGAGTAGAAAGAAAGGGTCTATACACAGCTCCATCAGTGGAGTAGTCCTCTACAGTTGCAACCTAGATTTCTGACTTATTAGCAGGATATTTTGAAATCCTCCTTCTACTCTTCCTGATCCTTCTGCAGATCCTTCTGGGAATTCAGCCATGTACAGATCACTGTATTTGCAGCTTTTCTAAGGCTGTGACCTTTATTTTGGAAAAAGGCAGTACTGGGGCTATGAGGATGATTACCCAACAGGTTCTTGAATTCAGTGCTTCATGGAAGAAAGCATTAAGTGCAAGCCTTTATTCACTTGGAAAACAAATCCAGACCAAACTTTGCAGTCCTTTTGTATGCAGGCTGAGCTTTGTCCAGGCTTCATCATCAGAGACCTCTCTGATGTGCAGTTGTCTGAGCATTAAACGAAAATATTATTTTTAAGGAAATACCTGCCTAAGGCATGTTTGGGATGTGATACCTGGAGATTACTTGGGAACAAGGAGAGAAATTTGGTATTTGTCAAAAATGTCACATGGTTGTTGTAAAACAAACAAACAAACAAAAAAACAACCCAGAAAAACCCAAACTCCACTTAATGTAGAGTGACTTCTACTGTAGGTAGTGATTAGTATCTTATGACTATAAATTCTCAGAAAGGATGAGTAATCTTCATTACTTTGTGTTAAATGTGTTAGCCGTGGTGTTCTCTGACACCACTCACAGTTCCTAAGTCTTTATAGAAGATGGATGGCATCCATTCCCTTCTCTTTTCTGTTCTATGTTTGTCAGTCACTGGCATGAAAGATCAAGTTGGAGGCCAGGTGAAGAAGTTTAGTCTTTTGCCTTGGAATTGCACTTAACATAAGATGTGGGAGGGGCACTGCATGTGTGCTGGGATCTTCTGTGCTGGTCTTGCCTTCCAGACTACAGAAAATAAATGGCTCACTGAGACCAGTTTGCTAGGCAGTGACTGAAAGGTTTCTGGGAGGAAAAAACATCCCACAGGTATTCCTGTCTGCAGCACTGATGAAGTGCGGTGAACACGGAGGCACTTTGATTATCCCTGTGGAAAGACCTGTTCTTACATGCCCACAGGGGAGAGGTGACAGCATGGTGCTCTCACACTGGATGTTCCCTGCATGGCCTGGAGATGATTAAGATCCTGATCTGCAGAGCCCCAGTACACAAGCAAGGGATGTTCCAGGGATACTCATAGGCTTGAGAACAGAACCTGCATGTAAGATTGGCAAGCTTGTGCTTTGTGAGGATGGCACGGAGGGGTCAGAGGACAATGTATTTGTACCCTCTGGCATGAAGCAAATGTTCTGTTTATCATGTGCACCATGACTAGAAGACTCTTGGACTCAGAAACGTGTTGTTCACCAAAAGACTGGCCATATGTTGTCTGACTTTTTCTGACCTACTGCACAGAGGCTTGGAAGGTGATCTGCTCAAAAGGTAAGGCCTGAGGAGATGGTACAAAGACTTGCAGAGTCTTCGGTACCGGATTGTGACAAGCAATTACTGCTGCTTCATACACATTGTCCTGAGTCTTAAGTGTGTGCAGCTGCTGTCACTTGATTCCATGCTTGGGCATATGTTGCCAGACATGGAGGAAGGGACTTTTTTTACTTTGGGTCAACAAAAGCAGCTAAGTCTTGCACTGATCAGAACATACAGTCAGATCTGTGTGTTCAGTGATAGCAAATGCATTTTCTAAAATGTCCCTTCTTTGGGATTTGATTGTAAATAATGTATAGTCCAGGGGTTGGGAGTTTATGCTGAGGAATGGAGTGGGGGTCTTTTGGTTAACTATTTTGTTTTGTTTTGGTGAGTTTTTTTGGTAAGTAAAATAAATAGTGTAAAATCTCTAAGTGGCAAAGTTGCAGGGACTGAATAGTGAGTCCAGAGAGTGTTAGATGTTTTGTTCCCTGATCTTAAAGGAGATGTCTGCCTTTCATAATACAGTGTTCATTTATTCTATGACACTTGAGGGGATTGAGTGCAGCCACAGTATATTTGCAGATGACACAAAATCAAGTGGGAGTGTTGATCTGCTGGAGGGCAGGAAGGCTCTGCAGAGGGATCTGGACAGGCTGGAGCAATGGGCTGAGGTCAGTGGTATGAGGTTTAACAAGGCCAAGTGCTGGGTCCTGCACTTGGGTCACAACAACCCCAGGCAACGCTCCAGGCCTGGGGAGGAATGGCTGGAAAGTGCCTGGAGGAAAAGGACCTGGGGGTGTTGGTCGGTAGGTGACTCAACATGAGCCAGCAGTGTGCCCAGGTGGCCAAGAAGGCCAATGGCATCCTGGCCTGTATCAGAAATGGTGTGACCAGCAGGAGTAGGGAGGTGATTGTGCTCCTGGACTTGCCCCTGGTGAGACCTCACCTTGGGTCCTGTGTCCAGTTTTGGGCACCACAGGATGAGAAGGACATGGAGGTGCTGGAGTGTGTCCAGAGAAGGGCAGCAGGGCTTGTGAGAGGGCTAGAAAACATGCCTTGTGAGGGCCAGCTGAGGGAACTGGGGTTGTTTAGGCTAGAGAAGAGGAGACTTAGAGGAGACCTTATTGCTCTCTACAGCTACCTAAAAGGAGGTTGTAGTGAGGCTGCTGTTGTTCTCTTCTCCCAAATTACTGATGATATGACAAAAAGAAATGACCTCAAGTTGCACCAGGGAAGATTTTGATTCGATATTAGGAAGAATTTCTTCCCTGAGCGAGTGGTTAGACACTGGAACAGGCTGCCCAGGGAGGGGGTGGAGTCATCATCCCTGTAGGTGTTCAAAACACTAGTAGATGTGGCATTTGAGGCTATGATCTAGTCGTTTGGGAAATGCTGGGAGGAAGGTTGGACTTGATGATCATGGAGGTCTTTTCCAACCATGATGTTTCTATGATTTGTGCAGGTGTTTGATGTGTAAATTCTTGTGTGCCCTGTCTTTTGCTCTGTCTGGTGGGGTATGCAAGTAGATACAGCTTCCATCTCATAGCTGTCAATGTACTTGTGGTTTTTTTGTTGAAAATTTGGAAAGTGTTGCAACAGCAGTCTGCTGTCATTCTTACTGGTCCTGAACTTAAAGATATAACTGGTGGGACAGAGTGAGTCTTGGTTGAAAAAGCCCTCTTAAAGAGAGTCCTTTAGGCTTGCCCTGCTTTGAGTGAGGGGTTGGACAGGGTAATGTCCTGGGATCCTTTCGTATCTAAATTATTGTATAATTCCGCAGGGATTCTGATGCTGAGGCCTACCTCTGCTTTCTTTGCTTCAGGCTCTTTCACCTGTCCTACATTACATCTCTGTGCTCTGCAGTAATTCTCACACAAGCTTTTTTTCCTTTGCCCTGACCCCCTTCTAGAAACTTCTTGCCAGCTTCTAGAAACAAAGATTAGCTCTATACCTTCCATAAGAAGGAGGAATGACTCCTGTAACTTTAATCAGCTCAGCCTGTGGGTCTTACCACAGCATACACTGATTTTGCAGGGATCAGGTGAGCATGATAGAGTCCGGTAAAAAGTGAGACTTTCTAACCTTTTTTCTACTCGTGGAGGAAGGAAAATTGTTCTTCTGACATAATTTATTTTTGTTGTCTTTTGTCCTAGTTCACAAAATACAGGTAAATATAATGTTCATTTGAGAGAAAAATGGCACAGGTGAGTTCAAGGAACTAAGTTTGAACAAGGACCTTATTTTGTGTCTTGTTCTTTTTCAACTGAGAACTAAAATGACAAAGCTTCTCATTAATGCAGTGTAAAGAATAGCCTTTAGAGTATTTATTTCAAAAAACCAATAGCAATATTTTGCTAAAATATCAATTGTAGCTGATAAACCTAAAAAGCAGAGGAGCTGAATTAAGTGCAAGTGAAAGTGTGCTTTTATTTTGCTGAGTATTAGCAAACTTCTCTGATCAAAGAATCACACTGGATTGAATGTGCTGACTGCTTGGATCCTTCTAATTTGTCCATCCCGATTAGTCCATATCTTACTCCATATCTTACTCCATTCCAGTTTGATTTGTGAGCTTTCTGGTATGAACAGGAGCACACTTGTAGTTTAGCAACATTTACTAACTGTTTTGTGGCAATTTTTTAAATTCTCCCTTTGAACTAAGACTGTACTTTGAAGATGGTGTAGGATGCAGCTGCATGAAACTGTTTGGGGTGGTTTTTTTTGCTGGTAGGATGTTACTGCCTTATAGTTTGCACATCTGACTGGATGTAACAGTTACTTTCCTGTCTTCCAGGTACTGATAGCTGATGATTACTCAGATCCATTTGATGCCAAAAGTGAGCTGAACAGAATGGGAAAAGGGGAGAACACTGGCTATATGGAACCGTATGAAGCCCAGAGAATAATGACTGGTAAGAAAGGACAATTGCATGTGTGAGCTTTAATTGCATGTCAGTTCACAGGGCAGTTCACATGGCAGTTCATACAACTGCTATGAAACAGAAATGCCCTTTGGCCTGCAAAGACATGTTTCTGAAGATGCTTAGGTAATCAACAGTAAATGCCGTGGAGGCTTTTCATGTGCCTACGTATGCCCTGGTACCTAGAATACTGCTCTGGACCTCAGCTGAATATAGATGGTTTGTATTGCCATGTGGAAAGATGAAACTGTGAAGAGTGGGAGCTGGATTGTATATTGCTCAGCTTGGCAATATCAAAGCTGTCATCTGTGTGCATAATAGGGACGGCTAAAGCATGACATTGTGTTAGGTCACTTAAAACAGTTATCAGTGTGCTTGTCAGATCCAGACTTGTTGGTCTTCCCTCTGTTTGCAGAGGGCTGCAAAGTTGCATCTTTATGTAGCTGCCTCACTCGCTCCTTTTTTTTCTATTAGTGGTGAAAGTTACACTTCAGGATGCCTTTAACTGCTGCTCTTGGTAGCATCCTTTCTCTTCTGTCATGTAGGGAGGTGGTTATTTGTGACATTGGTTCAAGAGTTTGGTCTGTTTGAACTCTTTGTCGTGGCATTATGTGACTATATTGTTCATGCGTTCTCTTCGTATTATCTGCATCTATTTCCTCCTTGTTGGTTGTGCAGTCTGTAAACTTTTTTGGGGTGTGAGGCCATATGTTTTTAATTTACTCAGTCAACGCGTCTTTGTGCAGATGAATTGTGCATTTCACAGATTTGTACAGGAGGTTCTCTTTTTCTCATTAGGAGGAAGAAGTCACTCAGGCGTAGTTAAGTTGATGGTATGCTTTCCTTTTCTATTGGCAGCTCCTGTTTTTGGCCCTCAGGAAAGATAAATCAGTGGGGGAAGATGAGGCTGTTGGATGCAAAGATCCTTTTTTTCATGCAAGTGTTCCTATCTTTGTTTTCTTAAAGAGCATTTCTGAAGAGAGATGCAGGAAATTACGTGTAGAATATATTGTGTGGAAGTTTTCAGTATCTTATAGAGGGTCAGGGAACTTTTATTTCTTATTGATGTCAATTTGTTTATTCTGAGTGATTTCAAAGAAAAACAAATCAGTCCCAGTAAGTTCTTGCTCTTTATACAGCACTGATGAGCATTTGTAATTTTAACTATGAAGTTTACAGTGCTTTGATTTCTTTCTTCCTCTGTTTAGGACACAAGTTTATTTTATCTCTTTTTCTAGATTAGCCATAATAAATGGGATGTTTTAGTGGGCAATAATGGATGGCTTATCTAAAGTAAGGAACAGTAAATTTGTGTACCCTTGCAATTGCAAGACATCCTTTTGCCCAAGCGGTGTTTAGTGAAGCTGATAAGCTGTTATATCTTCCTTGTGTCTTACTATAAAGCAAACACGAGGAGCTCTCAAAGGTGATAAAGGCACCTTTGAAACTGGGGTTTAATTGAGTGTAATGATACAGCACATATTTTGAGTATGCAGTTGATTGAGCTGATAGAAGATGTTTGATGTATCCGTGAAGATTTTTAGTGTTTTGAGATCTGGTATTTAGTTTCCAGTCATCTTGTCCTAATGCTGGTAGAAATAGTCTTCCCATAAACTTTGGTGAGGTCAAGTTATATTCCACTATATTCAAGCATGTGGTTTTATAGTTTGGTTTTTTATTGCACAGATGTTGCCTTTGTGTTTTCCTTGACAAATGAAAATTCAAAGACGTCTTTTTGGAGAGTTTGTAAAGATTCAGTTTTATATTTCCCAGGTGAGTTCTATTATGTATATACCACTTCTAAAGAAGACCTTTAGACTGCAGTTTTCTAGTGCAAGTACAAAATTTTGTTCTTTAGTATGTGCATAAACATACTATACAGAACGGGTTTAAACAAAGATTTAAATATCCGTCCGTCCTCCCCTCTATGATCTGTCATTTTAAAACTCTAGCAGCTGTCTCTTGAGAAGTAGAAATACAAGGACTGTGACCTTAGAGCAAGAAGAATTTAGTGACCTCTGAATTCACTGTAAGTCTTAGAATCTTTTGGCTACAAAGGTGAAGGAGCTCCTTACTTTATCATTTCACGTCTGTCTGGATTAAACAACCTGCTGCAGCTGTGTTCAACATCATTTTAGCCTTTGTCCCATCTCTCCCCCACCCTCCCCCAGTCCCCACCAGTCCCATGTATGTTGAACTTGAAGATGTCTCACTGCTCTGGCCATGCAGTGGGGTAGAAAAGATGAATGTCAGTTTGCTGCAAAGAATTCTCTTATGCCTGTGCATGAGAGCATGTGGCAGCTTGGAACCTCTCCCTGTCCTGTAAAGATTCATGTGAGTTGTGTAAACCCTTAAACTGGATGAAGTAAGTTAAAAATGAAACTGTTTTGCATTTTTCCCTTGAAAGCAGAGTTCTGTAGACTATAATTCCTTCTGATTTGATTGGTGTTCAGGTACTTTCCGTGCCTGGAACAGGTGAGAGGCAATGAACATAAGCTGAAATGAGAGATTCCAACTGAATGTAATGAAAACAATTCCTCACTGTGAGGATAGTCAAATGGTGGAGAAGGTTTCCCAGTGAGCTTGTGTAGTCTTCATCTTCGGAATTTTTCAAGACTGGACTGAGGAAGCAGAATCTGAGTAACCTTGTCTGACCTCATAGATGACCTTGCTTGGAGTAGGAGATTGAATAAGATGACTTCCCAAGATTTTCTTCAGCTTAATTTTTCCTGTGACCCTGCCACTAATGATACCACTGTGGTATGCATGGAGAAAGACAGGAATGCTGTAAACTCCCACTGCTGGCTCTGATTGGGAGAAGTACTGCTTTATTGGGTGGGGGACATCAGTGGTACCTGGTGCTGACTTAGAGTTCAGCACTCAATCTTCCCAAACTGATCCCAGTGCTAATGTGTTTCTGCAACACTGCTGAAAAGGAGAATGGGGAAAATTTGTTACGTGAAGAGTCAGCAGCATCCGAGAGACACTGACTGTTAATGAGGGGATTTACAGAGATTTGTTAGTTGGAACACTTGTGTAAAAAGGGAAAAAAAAAAAAAAAAAGACTGCCAGCACTTGGAATAAAAATCAAGACAGAAGTCCCCTGTCAGACTCATATGTCTCTTCTTCAATGCTATGCTTTGTTTTCCTCTTCTTTTTCCACTTGCTCTTTTGCAGAGAGGCTTTTAGTCAAAGGAAGTGTTTGAAGTCCATGTGAAAATGTCAGCCTGGGGTCAGCCTGGCAGCGAGTGACCCCCGGCTGGGCTGGCTGCTGCCCCTCGCAGCTCCCGCCAGCTGCGGGGAAACAGCCCTGGCTCTGCACAACCAGGGCATGTGCGCTATGAATTTGGAAGGAATTTTTACATCCTCCCTAGTTAGCTGTGCTCAAGTCAAAGGTCCCACTGAGGGTCATTTTTTAAAACAAACAAACAAACAACAAAAAAAAACAACCCACAAAAAAACCCCCACAACAAATAAACAAACAAACAAAAAAAACCCAACACCAAGCCAAACCTTTTGTTTTTTAACTTTGAGAACTTTTTTTTTCTCAGATTTACTTTCTCAGTCGTGCCTTCTATGGTACATTCTCTATTGCTACAGTCACTTCAGCTTTTTACTCTGTGCTGTACAGAAAACTTCAGTAAGCTCAAACAAGATGGTACAGGAAGTATTAGTTAAGCATGTGATGAAATAAACATAGTATTTCTTGGAAGGAACAAGATATTCTTTCAATTGAGATATTTTGCCATCTTAGCTGTGCTTAGCTTGCTGGTAAATGGGTAATTTTTTGCCTGCTGACTTTGCATACAAACTCTGAAAGCCTCTAGTGGAGAGACATAAGTGAAACGTTAAGTAAATGGAGTCTATTTCTGACATTGGTTGTGATGTGGTTGACATTGTTTCTTCTGCATCCTTTTTGGTTTTGTAAACCACTCCAGAGGATATTTTTCTTATCCTTCAAAGTAAATGAGGGTTGAAGGTTCAGCCATTTCTGTGTCTGCTTGCCACAGAGACTGAGTATCTTGCCATGTAAGTGTACCAACATGTTAATGTGGCTTCACAGTCGTGTCATAGAA
>NW_008621000.1:0-44823 GCF_000691845.1 Merops nubicus | reverse complement strand
CAGGAAGCAGTCAGAAATACAACTTTTTTTTATGCTCCATCCATTCTTTGTCACTTGGCAACAACATAGATCTTCTCTTCTTTGTTTTTTGGCTATGAAGAATTCTGCTTGAAAGTGCTCTTTTGGAGGAGCTCAAATACATATGCAAACTCATCTGTTCATTACCCTTATGATTGCCAAAGTTATTAGAGGCTGTTGTCTGTGGAAGCAGCCCACCTGTTCTGTATGGGGCCAGGTAAGCCTTGCCTGGTTTTGGTTTGTCTTGGTGTGCTGATACGTGCATTTCTTTCTGCCGTACCTAACCTAGCAAGGATCTAGGAAGCTTGCAGTGGGGTTCTGTTTGCTGCTGGACCGTGTTGTGCTACTGCGACTGAATTTCTTGAGCAATACTGTCATGTGTAGAAAGAAGATGGAAATATTCCATCTTCCTCTGAGCTTGGTCTTGGATCTGCCTTGTTCAGTTTTATGTGTTGATGACTCAGAGAGTTCACATGCAGCTTGGTTTTATGAAGCAGGATGTGGGCATGCAAAACTGGTGCTGTTGTAGGTCAGACTAGCAATTAAGAACAAACCAGGCACGGTAGGGGGAAAATTAGACTTGTCTGGAAGAACTCTGGGCTTGCTTTCAGTTCTGCATTCATTTTCTGCAGTGTGGGTAATTTGAAAAGCCATGTGAAGAAGCAGTGGGTTTTATGGCTCGGGTGCTGTTGAAGGTCTCGTGTAGTCAGTCAAGCAGTTGGACTTGGCTGGAATGCATTGCAAGGCAGAAAAGTGTGATGGCATAGCTGAGTCTGCTTGAATTTCTCCTAAGCAAGTCCTGCAGCAGCTGTGATGCAGCCTGAAGAGGACTAGAGGATGTTTGTGCTGCTGACTCTGTTGAAATGGAAGTGAAAGCATGAGGCAATGAAAAAATCTGGCGACTTTCAGGTATACCATTGCTTTTGTATGTTAAGATGAGTAGCACTGATTATTGCCCTTTCTTTTGGTTGTGAGATGCACGATCACCGAGAAAGCTTGGCATCGTGGTGGAATATAGAGCAGATCAACTGACAGCCTTTCCTGATCACTTTTTTTTAAGGACATTTTTTGTATCTTTCTGTAAAAACAAGAAAAGAACAAGACATCCAGCAAAAAATTCAGCTTTCTGCAGTTGTTGCATTGGATATGTTTTTGTGCATTGAAAATCTTTGCATGCATGTTAGTTAGGGATTTAGAGATGCATATTAGAAAATAAGACTGGAACTGGAAAAATTACCAGAAGGTGTTGACTCCATTGTATGCATCAAAATCGTGACTGTACTGAATATTTATAACATGACATTTTCTGACTTGAGCTAAGTGGAAAATACCAAGTGTTACTCTTCATGATTTGTGATGCTTTTATTGCAAGAAAAGGACTGATTTGACGTGTTTACGTGCCTGGGATTTGCTTTCCTTAACAGTAGGGTAGGTTCTAATGATGCTATGCTGAATGCTAACCAGATTTATTTGTTGTTACCAGATATCTGTGTAAACACAGATTGAGTCATGATGTCATAGACAGTGTGCTTCAGAGTATTTTATCATAGCTGCATATGTTCAAACACTGCTTCCTGTTCTGTATTGTTAAATGCAAAAAAAAAAAAAAAAAAAAAAAACAACCCAACACTGCATTGCTAACAGATAACTCAGTAAGTGGGCTTTCAGACAAGAATTGGCATTTTATCAGGGTTTGCATAAGTAGTGTAATAACTATAGACAAATCTGCAAACAAGTGCAAGGTACTGAATATTAGCAGCTAGACAGCTCTAACTTTCTAACTTGTAATATCTTACAAATGCTGAATACTAGTTACTCCTTCCATCAGTCACTTGCTGAGCTGACTCAGTGAGTAAAGATATTACAGGCCAAATGAGAGGAGGTGAAACACTGTCCCAGTAATTTCAATGTTCATATCCCTGTCACTTTTTTCTGTGCTAGCAAGTCAGCTCTCTTTTCCTGCACACAAAGGTCTCGGAATGTGAAGAGCAAAAGTCTAGGGCTGGACAGGATGACAACTGAGCAGCTTTCTTGGGCTACTCATGTGGAGGTAGCATTCTGAACGAAACCATTTTGTCTCCAGAGGTGAACAGCAAATGTAGACTGTCTTTCCTGTCTGCGTTATTGATCCATGCTGTATGCATGTGCAGGACCATGCTGGACTTTTGAGTTTGCTGAATCACCCCTCCTGACATTTGGAGTCATATCTGAAGGGTTTTGCATCCAGCAGTTGATGACTCTTCTTCATTAGGTGCTTAGGTACTGATCAGAGTTTGTAAGATTAAGTGCAGTAGCTGCACTTGAGTGACAGAATAGAAATATTGCAGCTAGAACAACACTTTCCTTGGGAAAGCAAGTCAAAGCCAGCAAAATTGCAAACAATCACTGTGGCAAACTCTCACTGTGCCTGTTCCTTGCAGTGATCTGAAAAAAAAAAAAAAAAAAGGTTTATTAAGCAGATACTATGTGGTTTTTAAGCTTTGGCTATTAAGTCCACCCAAAGAAGGGAACAGAATACTGATAGTGCCTGCTCTTGCTGGAATCCTGGTTGGAGAGAAAGATCTCTTGTAGATACCTCAAATATCACTTCCAAAGCTTTGACTTCTCTTTTCTGAAAAATTACTAACACAAATAAAATAATGGGCATTAATTACCAGGGAAGCTCTACACTACGTTTTGAGGTGTCAGGGGTTTTTGTTTGTTTGGGTTTTTTTTTGGTTTGCTTTCATAGTGACACAATCATTCACAGGATAGTTACTTCTTTAGAAACAGTGTGCATTCACATGTCTGTGGCTTTTCACTATATAGCCAGCATGACTATGGAAGAAATCTATTCTAGGAGTTTTTAAAAAGCAGTCCTCCTTGTCTTGTGGGCTGGGGAGAGTTAGGAGGTGGCTAAAAGAAGGTAAGAACACATCTCATCTGGCTCAGAGGACATCTCATCTGTTTGTTAGATCAGATATGGCAACTCTTTGGCTACTTGAGCATACTCTCTTTGTATGCCATATGTTCTTCTTCGTAGGAAACTTGTATGCATCACAGGGGAATTAAGTGTGGAGGGAGGCCTCTATCCACTTTCCCTTCTTCTCTTCCCCCTCACCAGTCCCATGGAAGGCTGTATTCAAAGTTAGTTACATACAGAGAAGTTAACTTCTCTCTGGGCAATTCTCATTGTAATTAAACCTCCAGCTATCAGAGACTTAGTTGCATTTTTTTTTCTTGGTTTTAACAAACTCACTTTTGCTCACATCTACATATCCTTTGCAAAATTATCTTGAATGTCTAAATACAGGTACTTATATTCACTAAAAGTCTTTTTGATTAGTGCTTATCTCATTTGATGCTTCTGAGTAAGCTTTCCATAAGCAGAGACTCTCACAGGCAGACAAGATTCAAGAAAGTGTCTTCCTTCTGTGCAAGTGTTGAATGGCATTTCCATCATGAATGGGTTCCTGTTAAGGAGATTGTGTGCCTGAAGTGACATGTCAAGAGTGATGTAAGCATTGGTAGCAGCTATGAGTAGGAAGACTGATCTAACTGCAGGAAATAGTAGTCATATTTGCTGCAAGATTCTCTATCCTTGCACTGCAGAGTATTAGCTGGTTTAAAGAGCCACCACTTTGGTGTTAGTGTATTTTGCGAAGAATTGATTCCGCTTGTGCTGATTTTAGAACAATTTTTTTAAACATTCTAGTTTGTGTCATGGTCTGGTGGGAACCATTGTGCTAGCAATGTGCATGAAAATAGCTGCACTGCAGTCCGCTTCCAAGAGGGCTTCCATTCCCACTTACCACAAGGAACGCATTCTCTAGAAGGTGCAGAATGTGGAAGGATAATCAAAGATGTTGATTATCCTGAAGTCTCATTTTGCATTGTTGTCACTTGATTTCCTCCATTTAGCCCATGAAACAATGATCCTTGAATCCTAGGTTTTCTTCTCACATGTTCTGCCCCACCAATACAACCTCCTCCTCTTCCCTACCCTTCCCCATACCTTAAGAAAAACGTGTACTTCCTGTCTTCTTGGGCAGGGCATGCTTCTTTGTTTTATTTCAGTGCATACGTTATGTAGAAGATATTAATAGTTTTTTATTGCTGATTTATTGATAACAATCATAAGTGGACTTCTCCCTTTCTGCTCTTACTCTGACTGGTCTAATGCTCTTTCTTTATCAGGATTCTTGGAATGTAAAGTTGCTTTGAATGCTTATTCTTTGGGTAATGAGTAGTAATTGGACTTCAGTAGGATCTCTGTCATTCTTTTACCAAGCTCTCACACCCATGCAGTGAAAAAATGTCTGTTGCTTATTCCTGAAAAGTGGCTCACTTCTGAGTCCTGAGTGGCTCAGGCTTCTGTTCAGAAGGATAAATGAGGGAAGATTTTCTCATTTGCACCTTTTCCTGTAGCAAACTCTGGAATCAAGAACACTGGGGGGGGCAGTTGCTACAATCTCAAAGCTAGACAGCCCTCCCTGCTATTGGGATGTTATTGGCGTTCCCTTGTATGCTAGAGGTTGGAGGCATCCAGCTGGACCTGGAAGCAGAGCAGAAAGTAGTTTGACTTCTGTTGGCCTCGAGTGAAATCTGTGTAGAGGTAAACCAGATGTGTGGTGAATAGACTTTGAACTAATACAATGAGAATTTCTTCAGCATGAGTTCTAAAATGTTTCCGGATTGTCTTGCCAACATTGCCATGACAAGAAACTGCAGTGGTGAGGCTTAGAATAAGTAAGTTAGTGGCTAAGTATTTCTGACCAGCTTATGGAGAGGGAGAGGAAATGGATACAATGGGAGGAAATGTTTTTGTGTGTGGGTGATCTCTGCTTTAGCATCTGTCTGATGCCACTGGCAAGTTATTGGTTGGTGTGTAGCCTACCCATATATGTAGTGCAAACAGCTCACTGGCTTTTACTGTGGTTATGTTCTGACTTGTGGCTTTCCAGTGAAAGCTTCAAGAGCAGAGCATGTGGAGAGCAGAGGTTTGGGCAAGTTGGGGAAGACTTGTTCCCCGATAGAGAGCAAGAACTCCAGATGAGAGTTGGCTTTCTGTGCACACCTGGCCCTGATGTGGCCTTAACCTACCATAGACAACCAGGCCGCCAGGATAATACTTGAGGAGATGCATCCAGTATTCACCAGTACCTCTCAGTCTGAGACTGAGCCTTCCAAAGTTTCTTCCTGCTCCCATTGATAACTTCAGGTTTTCAGTGGCATCTGGGAATACAAGGAATAGAAGTGGCTATTCTAAAACAAACAGGCCTTGTTCTTGATAGCCCTGGTACTTTGCTTAGAAGTAAATTTCAGTGCTAGCTTTTCAAAAGCTGGCTTTGTGCATCAATAGTGTTTCCAGCATGTTACCTTCATAGTCAGATTTGGGTCACTATGATAGGGCTTTGATGGTAGAGAAAGCTGGGGCGCTGGTAGGACTGCCATCTTAAATTCTGCATGAATCCTGCAATCTGTAGCTGAAGGGAGGTGGATCTGCTGTATCACAGTTGCACGTGATGTGTGTGGGTCAGTACACTTTGGAATCTGACATACTGGTGAATCAAAACACCTTTATTGTGCTGCAGTAGTTGATTATAAGTTAATGTGTCTGTATCTAATATGTTATAAATCTCTGCTTCTCAGTGGGACATGCTTAAATTACTATTTTCTGTCAGTGTGATAAGATGATAAGGAAGTTTATATGCCTGCCTTACCACAGATGCTATGAATTCCTTATATGTAAAATGTTTAAAAGCTTTCCCAGTAGAATAGTGGAGGCTGAAATAATCAGGGAATTTATATGACTTAGTGCTTTCTCTCTTTCAGGCTAAGACTATGTCTTCTTATTGCATGCAGGTAAGCAAGATGTGTTCCTACTATGTTTCAGGAGCCTGCCTTTACTTCTCAATCTGCCCAACACAGTCAATAGCTCACTGTCTTTCACCAAAAAAAAAAAAAAAAAAAAAGATTCTTAGAAGAAAAACTTTCTTACAAGTGCTTAAGGTCAGGAATTTTTTCTGTATCTGATATTCCTTACACAACTGTTGCAGGAGGACTTCAACACCTTGCTTTTATCGTGTTTCGTCCAAAGAGGTCTTGCAAAGGGACTGTAAAATGATATTGAGTTTATTACTCTCTGATGACTTACAGGCATGATTCATTTGGGAAAACAGGGAGTTTTCTATTGTCAGAACTTTTCTTTTTTTAAGAGCACAATTATTTGACCTCTTGTTACTTCATACTTTAGTTTGAGATGAAGTATCTATTGTCATCTGTAAATTGTAGAAGAATCTGGTTGTTTTGTTGTCTGTTGCATCCTCTGCAAAAGCTGTAGAATCTCACCTGTTGGGTTCCGTAAGCAAACAGAACTGACTTCAAAGTTTCCTTTTGCTTTGTTTCCTTTTATAGCTATTCCTCAGAAATATGATGAATCTGTGAGTAATGCTGTTGAAATATTTAAGATTATTAAGAGATTTAGTGTGGCTTCTGGAAAGGTTATTATAAGGTTTTCTTCTTGTCCTGTGGAGCTTTTTCTGTATGTGAGTGTTTGTCAGAATTGTTCACGAAATGGAGAGAAGAATGTCAAGTTTGGTCTTGTATCTCATAATCTTGTGTTTCCAAATGTCTCAGTGTCTGTACCTCCCTGCTCATGTTCTTGGTTTTACTGCTGTGTTATAACTGATCATCTACAAGAATAAGAATTGTTTGTGGGAGTCTTCCAGCCTGCTTGCAGAACAAGTTGTTTCAAAACAAAAGTTGTTTTTTCTTCTTGTAGCTAATTAACTTAATTAACTTAATTCTATAAAAACATGCTTTTCTTTATCAGCAGTAAGAGTTCGTAAGCTAAATTCAGTGAAAGTAAAACATCACCAAAAGTGAAATTATGACAGCTTTGGACTCCGATCATTCCAGTAACTACTATATAACTTAAAGGTGATATTGTATCATTGTTAGGGATTGCATGAAAACCATGAGAAATGCTTCATCACCAATACTCTTGTTGTCTTCTGCTGCCTAATTCTGAAATACCAAGTCTGCCTTGAGCTGTCAGTGTGTGTAACACTAATGCTCATGGTACAGATTCAGCTTTGCTGTCTGTAACTGAGAGGAAGTTTTTCTGGTTTCGCTTTTAGTAAAATTGCTTTTCTTTACAAATACTCTTCCAATATATTAAGTAAAAGATGGACTTTAAAGAAAATGTATAGGAAGCTTTGTAAAAGAGGCTGCATGTAAGTATGTGTGTACATGCATATATATTTATATATGCATGCATATATGTATGTTATCCTTCTTGCACTTATTTACTCTTCCTGCATTTTGTTTTTTTCTAGAGAAACTTTTCTGCTTTAGTTTCAAACAACTGTAATTTTTCTTGTTGTGATCCCTGAACATGAATGATGAATCAGTAGCATACCACCTTCTGTTTACAGATAATCTTTTGAGTGCAGTCGGAAGCTTTGGTCCTGTGGGTAAAAGAAAAACGTTGATCACGGGCTCCTGTACTAAAATATGCTCACACACCAGGTGCCAGTGGTGTAGCTGTGTTTGGCACTTGAAATGATTAGTGTAGTATGGTTTGTGGGTTGTTCGGGTTTGTGGTGGTGGTGGTGTGTTCGGGAGTTTTTTTGTTGTGTTTTGTTTGTGGATTTTTGTGTGTGTGGCTTGGGTTGTTTGGTTTGGTGTTTTTTTTGGTTTTTTTTTTTGTAAAGTGTTTGATTTAGTATGGTTATGGCTTCTGTTCCTCTGAAAAGCCATACTTCCTGGTGTAGCAGTGGCTGGCTTTGCAGTGCTGAAAGACAGATATATACCACATTTTGACTTCAGAAGAAATAAAATGTGTATCTGTTTGATTCAGGAGAATTCAAGAGAGTATCAGCTGTGTGTTCTTTCTAATACAGGTTTTTCATAATGCAGTATTTTTCCTTGAGCAAAATTCTTTTAAAAAGGTAGCTGAAAGACAAAGGCTGTGTTTTTTTTTTTTTTCAAGTAAGTTTCCCTTTAAGATGCTCTTTTCTAGATTTTGCTTTTATTGAAAGGTGGTAATGTGGTTATCATTCATAACTAGGAATTATTGTGACCTGTCTTGCCTGTATTTACCTCACTGTTTTTGGTTTATATGTCTAAAAGTATACTGTATTTGTAATGTATAAAATGAATGTATTTTTTCCAAGCAGTAAAGGCATTGTCACAATAGAGACATCTTGAAATAGTTTAGAGCGATTACTGGGTTATTTTGTTCTTACTGATAGGTGAATTGATGAATAGCTTTTGTTATAATGATGGAGACAACTGCTCTGAATCTGTACTTCATTTGTAGGTTAGAAAGTCCTCTCTCTTCTCCCTGAGTCTTTTTGATATTTGAGTAACTTTGCAATCTACTACAAATATTGAAATTCTTTTGTCCTTGTAGTGGTCAAGATAACCACAGAGTGGCTGAGGTTGGAAGGAACCTCTTGATATCATCTAATAAAAAACCCTATTCAGGCACAGTGAGCTAGAATAGGTTGTCCATGGCTATATCCAGTCAAGTCTTGAATATCTCCGTAGATGGAGATTCCACAGACTCTCTGGGCAACCTGTTTCAGTGTTTTACTGTTATCACAGTAAAAACGTGTTTTCTTGTGTTCAGCTGGAATTTCTCATGTTTTGATTTGTGCCTGTTGCCTCTTGTTCTATCTCTAGGCACTGCCAAGAAAATTCTGGCTTCATCTTTACTCTCTTCCATCAGGTATTTATATACATTGATTAGGTCCCCAGTGAAACTTTTCTCCGGGCCTAGCAGTCCCAGCTGCCTCAACCTCTCCTCACATGAAAAATGCTCCAGACCCATTATCAGTTTCATGGCTGGACTTGTTCCAGTATGTCTGTGTATTTCATGTGGTGGAGGGGTGAGAACTAGACCCAGCAGTCTAGATGTAGGCCTTGCCAGTACTGAGTAGAGGGGAAGAATTAGCTTCCTGGATGTGCTTTCAGCACCCCTCCTAATGCAGCCCAGGTTAGTCTTGTCCCCCTTTACTGTTATGGTGCATTGCTGGATCCTGTTCCAGTTGGTGTCATACAGGACCCGAAAGTTCTTCTCTGCTGAGCTCCTTTCCAGCCAGTTAGCCAGCAATTTTCCAGCATCTCCGTGTCCCTCTGAGCAGCAGCACAGCCATCTGGTCTATCACCCACACTGTCCAGTTTTGTAATGACTGTGGATTTGTCTAATTAAGGCTCTGCAAACTCCAAAGAACAGAGACATCTCCCACAACCAACCTGGTGACCTGTCCTAGGGCTGCACTACACCGGGGGAAGAAGGTTCCCCCCAGTGTCCCACGTGGATCTCTAAAGCTACGTCTTGTGCCTGTTTCTGCTTTATTGTACCTTCTCACACTGCCCAGGGAGGGTTTGGCTCTGACTGCATTTCGGGCAGTTCTCAGCTGCTGTTGTGTTCCACTTGGCTTATCCCTCATCACACTAACCAAAATCATCATCTCTCCTTATTGTAGGCCCTGGGACCTTGCTATCTTGGTAGTTCTGCACTAGCTCCTTGTCAGTTTTACAGACTAGCTCAGTAGTTGCACACTTTTTGTGTACAGACTGGGCACAGTTGGACCCACCTGTTGGTGTAGTGTAACCTCCTTGGGGCCCAGGGTGAAGGCATGACAGCTTGTCCCTTGATTTGCTAGCTGTGCTTTTCCTAAGAAAGCCCAGTTTTTGGTTTCCTGTGTTCAGGAGGGCAGTACACTGTTCCTTTTTGTGAAGCCTCAACATGTTTATTTTGTTATGAGATCAGTGTTAAAGAAATACATGTTCCTTAACACAGTGTGGGCTGAGCTCTAGTTACCAATGCATTTTTTTAGTGTTCTTACTCTAGTCCTAGTTCATTTTATGCTAATATTATGTCGGGGGAATGGCAGAGAAATTTTTTTACCCTAGGTTTTAGAGCAAAGAACACTTTTGTGTTCTTTGAATTGCACTTCTAAATGATCTCCTCTTGAAGAGTTATCTACATGCATAAATTTCAGCATTCTTGGGGATTTATGTGCATTTGCTTGCAGATACGCTTTACACAGGCTGACAGGGATTGTGTGTTTCCTGTAATCAGGCTCTGTGCAAGCTGGAGAACGTTGGAGAAGGCATGAGACTGTTTGTGCTGTGATTGTTATCTGGAGAAAACCTTTTTGCTTCCAGAGAGTTACCAAATGTTGAGGTAGAATTTAGAAGTCTTGTATAAGATTGCCATCTGTATAATTATGTAGCTATTAAGGAACGGGTAGAAGTTGAATGCTCTAAAGTTATTGACTGTAATACTAAGGCATGGTAAGTAGTGATGGTGATGCAATTTCCTTTCTTGCCAACAGAATTTCAGAAGCAAGAAGACATGAAGTCCCATGAGAAAAACATGCAGCTCTATGACACACCCTATGAACCAGAAGGCAGTGGTGTGGGATTTAAATCTGAAAGTGTGGTGAGTGACTGTTTACGAGAAAGCAAATTACCACAGGATGATGACAGGCCTGCAGATGAGTATGATCAGCCATGGGAGTGGAACAACATCACCATCCCAGCTCTGGCAGGTAGGATTCCTAGCTCCCTACCAGGAACTTCTCTCACACGCTCATAGTGTCTATGCTTGGCTTTGGGAGAATTCAGGTGGTTTCGATCTTTCTGTGTGTAAAAAGCTCTGAAAATAAAATGTGGGTAGTGTAAAATCTTTATCTGTTGCAGAAATGTGGCATATTGCACTTTATGTTTGGTACTTCAGTTGGCAACCAGCTCAGCACTCGGTTCTTGTTAGTAAATCTGCTTCTCCTGCTCCTTGCCTCTACCCCCAATTCAATGGATGTGACATATATAGTGTTTATTGATGAGTGCTCTAGGATGACAGAGTTGCTTTATGAGGTCCTTTAATTGATGACAGTTCTTAAAGATGAAGGACAAAACATAGCTGTACAACATGCATACAATAACATGCTTCTACTCACTGATGAATTTCTTGGTATTTGGAGTATTTTCATATAGTTGCAAGGGTTTCTATGGATATGCAGAACTTGGTTATGTGTTAATCCTCTTGAACTGCTGAAGTTCTCCCACATTAGAACCTGTCAGTCAGGGAGATATGACACAAACTGTTTTCTCTCTGTTGTGAATGTCTGTGGTTGCACTGCTTGTTTTTTGCCCCCTTCTGTTGCTTTGTGGAAATGCCTGGTGGGGCTTCATTCAGTGAGGATTTCATTCTGAAGGCCAAGACTTTTTCTTTCATAGAGCCTTCTGTGTGCTTAGCAAAGACCAAGTTGTATGTGGTAGCCTGACCATGTTCTACAATACCCTTGTGGGGTGCTAGGCTCATACACACTCTGTGATTTTCCCCTCAATGGCATGTTCTAGTTAAAAGCAGTGTCTAAGAGCTGGGTTTTTTGCTTACTTTTTAGGAGTCAGCTTGGCAGAAAGCTTCGAAAGGAGAGCTCTGTGTAGTGATGATTGTGGGGATGAGGAAGGAAGGAGAGAAACATAGCTCTCTGAGGGGGCATGAAGAAGCCTGAAAGCAATGGTTCTGATGAGTAGTCAGTGTGCATTTACCCTCGGTAAATCATTCTAAACAAACCTGTTTGCTTTCTGGCATGAAACTACTAGATCTCTTAATGGAAGGAGAAGAGTTAAGTGTTATCTGTGTTTGCTCTAGCCTTCAGCATGTTGTGCTGTGGCATCAGCTGTGTTACTGCCTTTGTGGCCCAGGTGGGTGGACTACTAGGTGCATGGAAACCAGTTGGAGTTATTGACCTCAAAAGGTAGTGCTTCGTGATTCATACTCTTCCTCAAGCGTGGTTACAAGTGTGGTCCCTTAGGGGGTCTGTTCTGGAACCCTTCCTGTTCAGCATGTTTATCAATAACCCAGAGGAGGAGAAGAAATGCATTAAGTCTGGATCGGTATCAAATGTGGGGGTGCAAAGCTGCCAATCAGAGGACTTTGACAGGCTGGAGAAATGGGCTGACAACAAGCTTACAAAATCCAACCAGGACAAAACCAAAGACCTGCATTTGGAACAGACTAACCCCTGCAGTGACAGGCCAAGGACTGTCAGAGTTGCTGGGTTACAGCTTTGCTGAAAGGGGGTTAAGGAGTCCTGGGGGAAAGTGGACTCAATGTGGCTAGCAGTGCTCCCAACCAGGCCTGGATGCTGCTAGCCTTCATCACTATGTGAATAGGAGCATAGTGCATAGGTCCAGCAAAGTGACTATTCTTCCTTACTTCACGTTACTTACACAACAGGTGTAATGCTGTGTCCAGTATTCTGCTGCAAGAAGGATGTCGGTAGTGTTGATGTCAGCAGAGAGCCACCAAAATGACAGGAAACTGCAGCACATGGCTTGTGTGGAGGTGCTGAGAGAACTGGTCTTGCTTAGCCTGGAGAAGAGAAAGCTTTGGGGGGTGTAATAGCAATTTTCCAATGCCTATGAGGAGATTTTCAAGGAGGTGGAGCTGGGTTCTTCACAGCTGAGCAGGTGTGCGATGGGGAGGTGAGACACATGTTGAATCAGGAAAGGTTCTGCTTTGATACAGGGAAGATCTTTTTCTCTGCAAGGACAGTCAAACATTAGAACCAATTGCCCAGGGAGCTCTTGCAGTCTCCATCTTTAGATTCTTTCATCCCTTATGAAAGGCTGACTGGACAGTTCTGAGCAGCCTGATCTGAGCACATAGTAGACCCTGCCTTGAGCAACTTGTACTGGATACTCCCCATGGTTTCTTTCCACCAGAATTATTTTTATGATTTTGTAATTCTGTGTGCCATGATATTGCCACATTACAGAAAGAACTGACTGCTCTCTGCAGCTATGCAGGGCTACTGTTCAGTGAACAGAGCCTGCTATGACAATACCCTTGTGTGTTTCAGACCTGATACCCTAATGAATAGGCAGGCATGGGTGAAAGAAATGTGTTTCCCATCTAGCACAGTGGCGTAAAGCAGTGGTGATCCGTTGTGAGAATGATTTTTGCCTCTCTACTTGATTTGTTCTTACATCGCTAGGTTGTGGTTGGTTTGGGTTTGTTTCCAGTCCAAGCTGATGTCTACAGCATCCATCCTGTGAAATGTGGGTGGGAGCAAGAGACATGGATGAACCTGAAGCAGCTGCTTAAAAAGAAACCTCTTGCTCAGGATCCTGTTTCTTCTTGTTGGGCTGCTATGGAACAGATCAGGAGTTTAGAGAAAACTGATTTCTACTCCTAGCAGCGTGGTTCACCCTGGCACCTGAGCTGTCAGTCTAGTGAATTCCCAGTGTCAGTTACTTTCCCATTAAGCATATCCTGATAGTTCATTCAAGCCTGGATTTAAACTAGCATCCACCTCTACTTGATGCTCTGGTAGTAAAGTAGTCTCTTTACCTAAAGAGCATAAACTTTCACACAAGTCTAACCTTCCTGTGTGGTTTCCAGTAGGATATACAGTTCTGCTGATGAACTTTGCCTGGTGGAAGCAGGCTTTAGTTCAGGCTTGTCTGACCTGATTCATCGCCTTTGCTGGGCCAGTTAAAATGCTTACAAGACTTGTGCTAAGAGATTGTTTGGCTGTGAGACCCTGGCTATTGTGTGTCAGGGTAGGTTAATCAATAGAGGTGTATATCACTGGGTTTCCAGTTCCACAACAGCTGTTTTGCACATGTTGAATATCAGTCTGGTGTATGTGTGCAAAGCCTTCTGATTTGGGTTTATGCTATCACGTTTGTACCTGCCCAGTTCAGTAGATACGTCCATGTCTTCTCATACATCCCTGTGATGGCAGCTGTGCTGCCTTTGCCTGTAGCGTGTGTGCAGCCTCCAGCTCCTGACAGGTGAGCCTTACTACACAGTGGCATAGTCCACAGTAATTCTGTTGTGGAGGTAGGGTGTCTGCTACCTGGAAGGATCCACAAGCTACCCACAGAATTGTGCAAAGCCACAAGCAGTGGTGGATTTGAGTGGGTATTAGGCTGTTCTCGGCATTGTTTTAGATTCTAAAGGGTTTTCCACTGTCTTCCCATGTCTGCTTCTTGCCCATCTTTCTTTCTTTTGGTTTTGATCTTCTTGTCCTGTTTCTTCTGTCCCACAGAACTGCATCTATGTCTAGACTCTCTTATTCATCCTCCTACCTGACACCTGGCCCGCTCTGTTATCTTCGTACATCTCCTTGGGATTTCTCTTCTCCCACCTTCAGACACCTGCAGCCTATCACCTAAGACTCTCTCCTATTCGTGTGCATTTCTGCCCATAGAGGAGGAGGATGGTGTGCTTCCTCATCCATCCCCACCCTTCCAGCCCTCTGGCTTGGGCCAGATGCCATGGGAATGTCTGTGTTACGGTAACTGCAGATTGCTTTGGAAGAGCTCCTGTAAGGAAGCTGAACAGTTAATTCCTACTGCCTGGGGAGGAACAAATGCTTCACCAGGTGACACTGAAGTCTTCCAAGGTGGAATTTTTTAGGACTGTTTATCTCTCTGCAGCTGGTGTCTGTGGTTTAGCATAGCACAAGGATTCTTTGAGTTGAATTTTTCCTTACGGACTAGTTCTGATAATTTTCCAAAAGCTAATAGTAATATCAAATTTATCATGAGCTTCCCACACAAGGATGGTGATTACGTGCTACCCAGAAGTACACAAAATTCCTGAAGCAGAAACTTTATTGCTTAGCAACACCGAGACACAGGCTGTGGGATAACTACAAGTCTGTCAGCGGTGAGATGACACTTCACAGATTTCTCAGTGAGTAATACAGTATCCACAGAAATTGGATTATTAGTTTTAAAAGTTATTGTCTTAAGAGTCAGGTATGTGCATATGGAAATCTTAGCCATTATTCTTCATGTATTGTGCATATTATATGAAATGATTTTTATTCATTGACTCTGAAGAACATATTTATTAGTTTCTACTGCTTACATTTGTGTGGACAGTTCATTGGTGTTTAAGTCTCTGTTTAAGAGCTCTGTAATCATCTTCATACTCACTTTTTTGGTCTTTATCAGGTATGTTCTGAAATAGTTTGAGTGTTGACTTAAAAATAAAAATATTAGTTTAGTTGATTTTTTTCTTCATTTGTAGTTTTTAGTTTTTCTACAAGTAACCATGAATTAATAAGGCAAAATCCATCCAGCACAAGACTTTGACTGGCTTATATGTAACTATTCTTCTAAGCATTATGTAGTTAACTGTTATGAAAACATACTAAATTAAAATAGTGCTTTACAAAAGTAACAGACTAAAAGAAAGTTTACGAAGTACTATGATATGGTTGAATTTCTTATAGGCTCAGCATGCAGCATTCTATTTTAAAGTGCTAAGAGAGCGAGTATTTTTTGAGATTCATTACATTTCTTTGGTTGCATCTGTCTTTCTTTATAACTTTGTATGTCTCAGGTGCCTGGTTATTTGTTACAAAGAAATATCTAATGATTAGCTGCAAGCACAGATTCAAGCTGCTGTCTCATCTCGAGTCTCTGTACTTAATCTAATTCCTAGGAGTTATAAATGTTTAAAATAAGGAAAGAAGAGGGCCAGTTTCTAAGTTTAAAACAGTGGAAAGTTTGCAGTGGAGAAGTATTGATCATCTACTGAGATGTGTGAAGAGCTTTTCTGATTAACTGTGTGTACTGTGGTTCTGTAATGTAGCTAGTTCGTGTACCTAGGCCACATGGGGCTTTTTCATTTCTTAGCTGGGGTGGATTTCTCTGAAGAGCACAATGTTGGTGCTCGAAGTGGTGGTCTAAGTACAAATTCTAGCAATAGGCATGTCCCACTTTAGAGGCCCACAGCTGCAATTCCCCCAGCTACTTGGAGCTGTGGAACCTGTGAACCTGAAGGGACCCTCTGCTAAAACTTACCTGTTCAGAGAAGTTCGTCTGAAGGGAACAACTGATGTTTGTGATGTGAGGTGCAGACACAGAGACTTATGCAGTAAATGTTCTGCCAGGTAACAGACCTAGGAAACAAACCTGTTTATCTCCAACCTGGAGTTTGAGATGTGTCATACTAGAAGTGCACACAAGCTGTGATGTCTGCTTAGGTTAGTTAGGTGGGTGTGTCTACACCGCAGCTTGTGAGCATGGGGCTGGGGCTGGTGTCACACCGACATTGTGGAGCCAGCCATCTATAGGCTTCCTGAGGGACTTAGGGTGTCAGTTCCAAGTGCTGAAAGGTGTGTCTCTGTGTAGCAGAGCCGGAGTTCAGAGTTTTGACAGTGTGCAGATTGAGTTCTTCACAAACAAGTTTGGTTTTGTTTCACTGGAAGGCTGCACAGCTGAAGCTGGAATTGTTTTGATGGCTTTTATGGGAAGTGGGCAGGTCTTATTAAACCTCCTGCTGAGCTGGACAAACTGGTGTGCCCAGAAGAGCTGAGGCTGGCAAAGTAGCAGGAAGAAAAGTAGCTTTCTTGCACATAAGCCTGGAAAAGGAGATGGCAGCACTGGAGAGCCCATTCAGGAATGTCAGACTGACAGTGGCTCCCATTTTTGTGTGTGAGAAAACAGGGCTATCCAGGATGTCATGTAGGGGATACCAAACCTTTGGGCAAAGGAAATGTGAAGTTTGTAGAGCTCATCTCAGTACTGCTTTACAAAACGAGTGTCCCTCTCTTATGAAGAGGGCCATTTGGTCGTGGTTTTCAGCATTGATCACAGACTTTTTGAAGGAGCACCCATAGATGCCAGACTTGATCACCTCTGCTGGCTGCAGCTGCTGTCGCACAGAAAGCTGGAGCCTGGGACACTGGGTGACTTGAAGCAGGGGAATTCTGGCACACCACCACCAGAGGGGTATGGCACCAGCTACAGAGCTGAGGAACAGTGGCCACATGGAGAGTGAGGAAAGGTCCATTTATGCAGCCAGTTCCATAACTGTAATGGCTATGTAAACAGAATTAACATAGCAATGAAAAACTTTACACTCCCAGTTGTATGGAATTAAGCTTCTGAACCTTCACTGAAAGTACTACAGCTTTGGTTAAGAGGGGATTATAGCAGCAAAACTCAGTTCTGATGACAATATTGCATGGGTTGTTGCCTGACTAGGTATCACACTTGTCAGTTTAATCTACCTGGATATATCCCTTTGTGGTTGTTCCTTCCTGCCAATTTAATTTAATTAAAAAAAAAAAAAATAAAAGGACAGGAGTCCAGAGACATGTCTGAGTTTTTCAGACACAGAAGATATTCAAAAGCAACAGAAATTTAACTTTGAGCTGCTTATGAAGAACAGGTCCTACTTCTAGCCATCACGTTGTAAAGATGTTGTTTACAAGCAGAACTCGGTTTCATGTTTGTTTTATAAACCAATTGTTTTGTGGGTGCCCAAAAGGATGTTGACTTGTCAGAAGCTGTCATTAAGCTCACGAGTTTTCATAGAGTTCCCAAGTTACATCCAGGTGTTTTTCTTACAGTTCAGATAGTAATGCTGTTTGTATATGTCACTCACAAGTACATGTGATCCAGTTTTCTCCGTGTTATGCTAGTCAGCTTTCACTACCTAGTAATGAGGCTAAATCTGAGTTTCCATTTTAAGAAATAACCAGCATATTTCTTCCATGCATACTTCAGAATATGATTGAACATTCCCACGTTTTTTTCAATAGTCTGTGCCTACTTTCTCTGAGTAGAGGGGGAATTTGGAAGTATCCCCATGAGGAAAGTATATTTAAAAAAAAAAAAAAAAGAGCACATCTCTGTTCTGTATGCATTATCTTTCTCTGAACATTACAGCTGTCTTCCTGTTGTATAGCATCACTGGAAATCGGTAAGAACCAACAGCCACATGCCTGTGTGTTGTAGTAAATTCAGTTCTAAGTGCATGAGATCCAGAGCATGCTTTTGTAGGGAGTCCCTTTCATTTTAACATTTTCTCTGATTTGGCTGTTGAAACTCACAGAGTAGCTGATTGTGCTGTGTTTGTTTCCTTCCTGTCAAACTGTGATGTTTGACTTCTAATACAGTGAAGTTTTTTCTGCCTTGTCCCCACTAGATGGCGTTGCTGAAAGTCCATCTGCAACTGGAAGTGTTAGGTTTCCGTACACAGAAGGCAGTAAGAGTCAGGAGAATGGTGTGGGTAGCTCCTTTCACTGTTTCTGTCAATATCTATAATTTGAAAAAAAAAAAAAAAAGTCAGGATATGTAGAATCTGTAAGTGTAGAACGAGGATACTGACATCATTAGTATGTGCTTTGCTACACATGTGGCAGTGCTTCAAGAAGTTACAGCTTTGTAAAATAAGTCATCCTGCTTTTCTTGGAGTAACATAGTTTGTGAAAGAAATTAACAACCCTTTTCATCTCTTTTTACCCTACTGTTTCAGGAAAAAAGCCTTGTGTCAGCATTGTATAATTGGATACACTTTTCATTCATTGCTGCTTGCCAGTATTTCTGGCATGACTAGATGGGTGTTAGCTGTTTGGATTTGCACCTAGATCACTGTTAGCTTGATTCCACATAAACTGAGGCAAGCTAGATTCTTGATATTCATTTTTTTTGTTACTGTAATTATGGCAGGTGACCTAAAGCCTGTCTTTTTTATTGTTACTTGTTGAACAATATGATAATCTGGGGAAAACTTCAAATATTACGATAAGCACTAATCTTTACAACAACGCTTTGTTTCTGTAAAATGTGGGTTTTGTTCCTGGAAAACAGATTTTGCTACAGGAAGGAAAAACAAGAGTGTTTTAGGACTGTATTTTGCATAGTTAGGAACACCATTACGTTGTTCATATAATTTTGTAGCTAAACCACTACTTCTTAATGCTACTGGATGTGCAAGTTTATTCTCCCTGGGAAGTGTGGAACCTCTGTTAGTGCTTCAACTATTTTGGTCCTTGTTTACTTTGCATGGAGAGGTAATTATTGTGTATTTTACAGCCCAATTTAATGGAAGTGAGAAATGGCAATCATCTCCTTCTCCCTCAAATGACCAGTGCAGGCAGCTAAGAGTACCTGGAGGAGGCTTTAAACCCATCAGACATGGCAGTCCTGAATTTTGTGGGATCCTGGGAGAGAGAATAGATCCAACTATTCAACTGGAGAAGCAAATGTAAGTAAGCATAATAATTGTTCTTTAGCTCTTTGCCTTTCCACTTATAGGAGCAGCAAATGTCCCAAATCTTGCTGTCCAGCTTGCCCTTCTGCCCCACACTTTTTGTGTGTTAGAGCTCACAAAAAACTATTATTAATCCTGCAAAGTGTATGTAACTTCTGTGGAGGACAAAACAGTGTTAAGCAGGAAATATATCTCAGCAACAGTGAGTTTTACCTGCCAAGTATGTACCTTTATTCTACTTTCAGCAATGTTGATTGCATTGCATTAGGAAAAACAGGTCTATATCACATGCACACAAATTGTGCTTCAAAGCTGAATAAGTTCCATGTCTTTGTGGCTGCAGAGCATGTTCCTAGTACCTCAGATGTGCCTTGCATCTGGCTGTAATACTGCTCCAGGGAGAGACTGATAATAACAACTTACAGAGCTTTCAGAAAAAGGACTGTTATTTCTACTCTGGTGGTGTCAGACGTGAGGGTTGTCTCTAGCAGCAGTTTTGTCAGCTCCAAATACAACTTCTGGGGGAATTCCTTGAAGTGAATGTCTGGTATCTACATGAGTGGCTTCTGTCTTGCTTCACTATTGGTATTCCTTAAACCTTTGAGACAGGCTGACTTGTATGATGGGATGACCAGCTTGTCCTGTATCATGCCAAAGATGCAGCCTCACAGAAGGGATCACAAAGAAAGAAAAAGTTGTCTTCTGGAGCAATTTGCACAGGTTGCACTGATATTTGTGAGCACTGAGAAGCCAGTGGATTCACATGGTAAAGTGAGGAAGTAAGGAGGCTTGAATCCCTGAAGGCGTCCCACTCCAAACACAGTCATCCTAAGTTAGGTGCAGAATTTATTTTCACAAGAGGAAGGACATAATTTAGCATGGATGTGAGTATGCTCTCTCTGGGAATATTTTGTTCAGGAATGGTAGAAATATCGTGAGGATTAGCAATAGAGAATCTCTTCTGTCAACTGCACCAGAGAGAAGGTAGTTCCAGAAATTAATTTTCATTTGACATTCTATTTTTATGTGCAATATTTGGAAGCTTAAGCTTGAAACAGAGAATAATATATTCCACATGGTGTCACATTCCATCTAATCAACCTCAGCCTTTGAACCATCTACTTATTGACAGATTGTATACCACCCGTCTCCAGCAGATATCTCTGACAGAGCATGTAGCAACCACTACTAAGAAATCACTCACCAATACTGTTAGGTAAATAACTAAAAGGCTATAAATTTGACTGTAAATTTTGGTCCTCAGATTTGGGTAGTTCCATCGCACACTACCGCCAAAAATGACACTTAAAATACTGCAAGAAGTTCTGCATCTGTTAATTAACTTTTGACTCACAAAAATATTACGTAGTTCTCTCTTTTAGTACAACTGCAGTTATATATAACTGAAAACTGCAGAACTAGTTTTTCTTCCTCTAACTAGTCAAGTGTTAATAACAGGAGATTCTTTTGATTCTTCACGTACAGGATCAAGCCTGGAATTAATACAGAGTTAACACTGTGTCAGAAGATGGACGAGTTTAGTTTTACTGTACCTTAGATTATTCATGCATTCAAAGTGGTCAAGCAGGTAGCATGAGACCTCTCCACAGCACGTGCCAAACCATTCCATCTTCTCTACAAAACCCAAGTCTGTTTTTGTAGAATGGAGTACAAGGTCTAGGGGGATGGAGGCATGCACGTTGACAAGTGGATAGGTAGTTTAGGAAGTTTCCCAAACAGGCAGAAATACGAAGGTGGAATAATAAATCAAGAAAATATTTTTAGTTGTTTGTGGTTAAGAGATCTGTAACTATGAACTTAGTAACTCATCAGTCCAGGGGAACTGAAAGAATTTGTTCAATTACCTCAACAACAATGAAAAGAAGAAAGTTCTGTTTCCATTGTCTTATTGAAAGCAGATCTCTCGCAGCCTCATATACAAGATCTGATGACATAACTGTTTGGCTCTGACCAGTTCTTCTGCTGACCATTTGCCCAAAACAGTAAGATACTATCATTAGCAGGCAGACAGACAGATCCCTCCCTTTGATTTTAAACCATACATAAATGATCCAAGGTGCCAAAACACTGAAGGGGGGAATAAACAAACACATTCATCCATGGCATATTGTGTGAAGAAAGGAGTGAGCTGGCTCATGAACTAAGCTGTGGGAGATGGAGTCAGCCAGGTGATGTCTCCTATCATGTAGTAGTTTCCCAGAAAGAGACTCATGATATTTACCCAACATCCTGGGAACTCCACTTGCTGCGAGCAGTCGGGAAGCCTCTCCAACAACCAGAATCCCCACTTAGCACATGCACTGTGCAGGCAAACCTCCCAGCAGAGTCATGGGCTTCTTCCCCTGCCTCCAAGTTGATGTGGAAGGCAGGGACACCTGGTGGTGCTCTCCTCATCAGTGCCCATGCAAGGCTGGCCAGACCCTGGGTGAAAAGCAATCAGGAGGGTATTTCCTGCCTGGCTGTAGACATTGTCCATATGCCAGCCCTCATTTAGGGCTGGGAATTTAAAACCCAGCACTTCACCAATTCAGAAGCAGAGTAGCATTGTGCATTATATGAGCTGTAATGACTGATTATATTTACTACAGTAATTGAGGTAGCTGTCCTGTCTTCAGTGGAGCTGTGGCCACTTAGTGGCTGAAACTGACTGTGGAGAATGTAAGGGACATCAGGAATAATGTTCTATAAACTACAGTCAGGGTGCTTTCAGTCCTGGGAGGATATCCTTATAAAAGTCAACGTATGCAATTACGTCTGAATTTTGCTTTCAGGTTTGCATTGTGTGCCTGTTTTTTGCAGGATCTCTTAGAAGACTTGGCATGTCTTCAGGTTTTTTATGTCCCATACTTATGTACTGGTGTCTTTCACGAGTTGTCATTTCACTATTTTGTAATCACACTATTGTCATTTGAATCATTGACCTTTCTGCAGAAATATCTTTGTGTTGACAATTAAAAAATGGACACACTCAGTCCAAACAGAACCAATACGGCTGAAACAGAAAATTAATTGCGACATTTTAGCTGATTATAGCACTCTACTTATTTTAATAGCTAACTTAGACAGGAGCTTGAACAACAGGCCTTCATTCTTTTTCCATCAACTTCTGCCAACTGAGTAACACCAAATCTGAAGAACATATGAAATACTTTTCTCTGAACATCAGAGTCCAAGATATCTCCCTGGTTTTGGCTAGTCATATTTTATTTTGGTTTTATTTGGCCCTTAGTGGAGAAAAGAAAGAGAGAGGATTTTTAGCTAATAGGAATAATTTTTAGACTCTCAAATCCAGTTTCTGATTTACACTTAGTATTAATATTCTTCCCATACATTCAGGAGACAGCCTAGTCTTTACATTGCTTGTTGGGAAATATCCTTCAGCAGTAAATATCTAATGGGAAACAGGGAGAACACTGACTGAAAACATTTGCATCAGTGTCTCAATTTTATTTGTGAAATGATGGAGCTGTCAGGGCTTCCATTTCTAGTCTGTCTTGAATATACAATACTGTAATCCTCTTTTTAACTTTCTCTAACATGAAGTTCAGTTGTAACCAGGCACAGAATGAATTTTTAATTTGAACACCAACTTTTTACGAGCACATTCATCATACTTGACAGTGGAGCTGATATCAGAACAAAGTAGTTAAGAACATGGTTTCAGTCAAAGACATCTGTCTGGTCTTGTCTTATAACTGGAACATCTCCCTTAGAGTAAGTTCAACAGAGAAATAAAATGAGAACAAATGAAGAGAACTTCTTTGAACAAGAGCAGTGGCAGTTCATGGTAACAGCAGAGAGCACTTCTGGTGTGTGCATCGTCCTGTGTAGGCAGACACGGTGGTGTCACATTGCGCTTCAAAGTGCATCTGGCAGTTGCAGGAAAGGAGATTCCTTAGAGATGTGACCAATGTAGTGCAGAGCCAGGAACATGGCATTGCTTGGGAAACTTGGGGAAAGGGTCAAAACCTTTACTCCTGGATCCTGAGAGTTTAATTGCTGTTACAGAGCAGCATGTACCAAGGAGGTTCCTTGTTTGCAGCGGTCGTTTTAGTGAGGAACCTACCTCTTCTTTCCCCGTTTCCTTTCTTCCCTGAATTGTTTAATCCCACTTACAGATCGATTAGGGATTTACTTGGAGCACTCTGGGTTGTCACAGCTATATTTAGAAGTGTCTTGGTTATAGATCTTCACGTTTTAATGCTTTTCTCCTTTCTCAAAGATTTATTTTAGTAAATCTTTCTCATTATTAACTGTTCATATTCCTCAGATGTTATTTGCTTTTTTTTCCTCTATATTAGTTGAAATACTGATATATCACAGAGATTAAATAGAGTAAATGTGTATACTGTGGATCTACTGCTTGCAAAATAGACATTATAAAGGTTTTCCTCTGAGTGGAAATTTCTTACATAAATATGCATACCAATCCTGTTGCATGCTGTCCTCATCTAAGTTTTTTCCTTCAGCAAACAGGAACTACAGGCCTTCACAAGCTGTTGAGTTAACTTCATGTAATGCAAGCAGTATCCTTTTTATCCTTAATATGTTAGGTCTTAAAGATACCTATCTGATATTAACCATAATTCATAACTTAAAGAAATTAAGGAGTGAAAGGAGTATGAGTTGGATTGTGTGTGTTAATATCTCTTCTTTTTCCTAGATGGTATCATGGAGCAATCAGTCGGACAGATGCAGAACACCTGCTGCGCTTGTGTAAGGAGTGTAGCTACCTTGTAAGAAACAGTCAGACAAACAAGCGTGACTATTCTCTTTCGCTGAAGTAAGTACTTGTCAGTAAAACATAATAAAGGTAATTTATAACACACAGATTCTCTGCTGGAAAAAGAGAAAATGATTTTTTGGAGATTTTATTCCTTTTAGTTCATACATGGAAGGAGGGCTTTGTGTCATTTACTGTGGTAGTGCTCTATAGTACTGCTGCCATTCTTGAAAGTACAAACTCCAGGATCAAAGATGAAAGAATTAAGAAATGAGTATTGTTCTAGTCTTAGTGCTGTTTTGGGCTTGCCTGACCTACCTTAGGCTGATCTGGGTATGTTACCGATGCTGGCATCAACATATCGTAGAATATTATGGAATAGTTTGGGTTTGAAGGGACCTTCACAGATCACCTAGTGCAGCCCTCCTGCCATGGACAGGGACATAAGCTCACTTGCATTTCCAGGAGAGGAAAAGTTTGCCAGGTTTTCAGTGCAGGAGAACAATAAGCCCCATGACCTTGGTATAGGCTGTACAAGTGCAAAGAGAACTGTTTCCTTTCTTTCCTTATATGAGAGGGTCTGCTGTGGAACCTACCCTTCCAAGTAGGTCTGGGAGACAGTCCAACTTACCTTTTCCACTAGCATTCCTTGTGTCAGTTTGGGTTTTATGACTTCCTCATAGGTCTGTTCTGGAAATGCTTTTTACTGCTGGAATGAGGGTTATATTTGATAGTAACAAGGTATCTCTTTCACAGGCAGCACCAAACCAGGTCCTTTCTGCATCTGTAGCTTCATCAGAAATAAAGGGCCACATCTACTCTACCCTCCTGTAGTCTGGTTGTCTAAACATAATTTTCAGATTGGTCTTACATCCCCGCTTTAGGCTGAGTAGAAGTGCAGCTGTTAAGCTATTTTAAAATCCTGTTCTAGGGCCTAAGAAAATATTTTGTAGGACTGATATTTACATATTGATTCCTTTGCTATTATTGCTGGGATCTCTCTGTAATACAAAGGTCCACCTTGAACTGGAACATACCTGCTTTAGAAGTGTAGTTCTGCATTAACAGCACATGCTTCACACACATGTAGGCATGAAAAACATACAAATATTTATATAATTTTCCATTAAATTCTTGCAAGTCCTGGAATACAACTTTTTTTTAAAGTATTTTACTTCATTCTTCCATCAGCACAGTGATTTTTGTTACTCAAGCAGAGCACAACTTCAAGAGGAAAAAGTGGAAGTTGACAGATTGTTCTCCAGTTCTTGCTAAACTACTGAAATTTACATGCACTTGTGATTCCATAAATTTATCTGCACATTTTTAAAGCATTTTGTAACCAAGCTGATGCATAGTGAACTGAAAGAGAACAATAAATCTGTTCTCATAATATATTATTAAAGATGACATCCCAATTTAAAGGAAGTAATTTAGAGAGCAGTTATGATTCAAGAGATTTTTATTTTCTGCTAAGAAATTGATAACTAAAGCAAAATTTTTAAGCATGTAGAGGTATAATTACACTGCCTGCAGGGGTTTCAGCTCACCAGAAAAGGTCGCTTCGTCAGAGAACTGATAAAGACATCTAAAAGATATGAGCCTGATTGTGCTACAAGCACTTCTGAAGGGAATGATGCGCATGCCAACTAGGCAATGGCAGATTTTAAAGAAGCTGCTTTTAACACGGTATGATTTGTTTTCCTGCTGTAGCTTTCTGTGTCATCTTAAATTCGGTTTCCTTGCTGATATAGAGCAACTCGAGTTTTAACACTGCTGTCTTTATCCCTGGACACACAAGAGACAATGGTTTTCGTCCAGAAAAGACCAAAAAGCTAGGGAAAGCTAGGAAGCCAGACATCAAGTAGCTGTAAAAACTCTAGGCCTCATTTAATGTCTGGAAGTGGAGAAGCTGTTCTTTGCTTTTGTTTTTTCCTGGCTAAACTCTGTGTTCTCAGAATAGCCTGTATGATGTGCTGAAGGCAGCAGACACTGGAGCACTGCTGCTGGGAAGAGACAAGGTCAGCTCTGCCCTCTGCTGTACTGTTTGGCAGCGTGGGTGCTGCCTGTCAGATTTGCATCGTGTAGAATGGATTGCTTCTGGAGGAGCAGACAGCGCAGTTACCAGGCCACTCTTCCCTTTCCCGTATAACCTGTGAGACTTCCCTCAAAGAGGCCACATGCTGTGCAGGCAGGCAGGGCATCTAGGAAATGAATACTTCTGGTGTGTAAGTCGCAGACTTTCTTGCCTGCAGAAAGACTGCAGGATAGCAGCTTTGCTCTGTGCAGTGCAGGTGAAAGTCTTTAAAGTCCCATTAATCTTGGGAATGGGCTCGTCTGAGGAGGCCTTCCCAATTGAAGCCAGCAGGTTCTGCATGTAGCAATGTACTGGGCAGCTTCAGGAATGAAGTCTCTGCAGCGCAGGGCCTGCCCTGGCCTCATCTGGTCTGAGTGAGACTCGTGGCCTGCCTACGTGCCTGTGAAGTGAGCCCCAGGCTTCTGACAGGCCAAGCCCTCTGATACCTGTGGTTGCAGAAATCGTGATTAGCTGTAAAGAAAAGAACGTGTTCACAGGAAAACGTTATGGGAAACAGGAAAGGGGTTATCCCCTCACATCTCTGGATCAGTTCCTCAGTAAGGCGACCGCACAGCTGGGTTCAGACAGCGCAGGTGGTGACCACAAAATACTGAGGCCGCCTTTGTGTGGGACTGCCCAAGGGAATTCGAAGCCACCAGTCACTGTCTGTCAGCATGTGGCCACTGCTGTGTCTCATCATGAAGGAAAGCCTGTCATGGTGCTGCCTCACTCTTCCTTGGGCACAAGCATGAACTAACGCTTTGCTTTCCTTTCAGGAGCAGTCAAGGTTTTATGCACATGAAACTGATGAAAACCAAAGATAAATACATTCTGGGTCAGAACAGCCCTCCCTTCGACAGTGTTCCTGAAGTCATCCACTACTACAGCACAAAAAAGCTGCCTATCAAAGGAGCAGAACACTTGTCCCTGCTCTACCCTGTGGCTGTGCAGACCCTCTGATAACCTAGTCTCACCCCGTCCTGTGGATGGGAGGTGAGAGGTAAGCTGGGTTGCACAGAATTAATTGCTGGAATTCAGTGCTTGAGTCTGTGATGGAGAGTGCCAATGTTTAGTCTTGGGGATATGGTCACTCTGCAGAGTTGTGTATGGAATTGTGTGTATTGTACTCTTATGCTGCAGCATGTCTCTAGAACTGTGCTTCTACATATGGGAAATAAATATTTTAATGCAAGGAGAACAGATAACCTTCCCAGGGCTTCTCTGTGAATGAAAGTTCTTCATTCTCAAAGTTCTTCCTCCACGCTTTGAGAAGAATCGACAAGTTACCAGCAGTAAAACACCACCAGCTTCTATTCTCTTGCTACCCTGAGAAACTTCTCCATGTGAGAGAGTAACCCGGCTCTGAGGACACTACAGTGTCCTTGGTGAACCTGAGAAGTTGCTGCTCATCAGGCAAGTCCCTGTGGCTTTGGTCACTTACCTGGGTGGGTTTTGGTTTTTTTTAATGCAGTTTCTTGGGGCAGTCAAATATTGAAGTCCTATTAGATGCACAATGTTAAAATAATTTTGTGAAAGCAAATCATGATCAATTATTTATGAATAGGGGATGTAATTTAAAATATGTTGTAATATATTTTTATCCTTTTTGGTACAATAATCTCTTAAAGGTTGCTGTTTTCATTTGCAGTTTTCATTCATAGATGCAGGCAGCTAATTCTGTTTGGGGCAGTTACACTGTAATATTTTAAGTAGCTGAAGGTTATTAATTTTAATATGTGGTTTAGTATGTATGCATGGGGATTGTCAAAGGCTTTTGTAAAGCTTCAGTAGCAAAATCTTCACTTGCTTATTCATCTGGATCAGTTGTCCTACTGAAATGGCAGACTAACTACAAGTGTACACTGCCTTTCCATAAGATGGCTTTTGCAGCTGTATAAATGAGAACTGTGATATGCAGCAGAGCAGAATTTGTTCTCCAGTTTACCAAGGTATTCTTCAAACATGGTCCTTTGACACACATCTTCTGCCTGGTGTCCATCTTCACCATGAGCAGTGGCCTTCTGCTGTATTTCAGTGACTGTCACCCAGAAGCACTACAGAAGTCACTCTGTACCTTTCCTGACAACTTGGTGCCCATCCACTTGAGAGTGGATGTTTGTTCTACATGTTCTGTGTGCTCGTTAAATGGGAAAAACGGGGAAAAAAACATTGTGCAGAAACTGGAAATGGGGAACCAATAGCCTGGGATGCTCCACTCTGTGCCATCTCCCACCTCTGTCTAGAACCTTGTGCATTAACCCACCAGCTGTTCTGTTAGCAAACTGGTTATATGCAGTTTATGTATTTTACAGACTGCAGTAGGACTGTGAAATTATATGCTATTTAATTCAGCTTTCTTAACTACTGTTCCCTTTTATGTATGCTTAGAAGTGCAAATCTGAAAACTGTAATGAAGTCACCACTTACTGCTTGTAAATGTTGTGCTTTGTTATATTGTCTGATCTGATGATAACCTCAAGAATGTCCCATATGTCATCAGTGATGAATGTTCTGCTTTTTTTAAAGCCTGCCTTGTTCTTTATATGACATCCAACACGGTATGCATCACACACAGACGAGGATCCCAGTGTCATTCTGTCCAGCAACAGCAGTGGATCTAGCTGTCCCTGTCTCACCCAGAATTTGAAGCTACACTGGAGTAGGTTCTTAATGGTATTTGGAGAGAAGAGCGACACAGTTGAATACAAAGAGCCAACCTTCCTCTCTAGTGAAACCAAACCTCCCATTTCTCATGTACTTGCCTATGTGCACTTTTTATTCCCCCAGAGCCTATGCAGAACTCTTCATTTTCCTCTTAGTATCACCCAATTGGCAAGAGCATACAGGCATTTTTAAGTTAGCATAATCTTCTCTCACCAGAGCAGGAGTTCACAAAGGTGGCAGAGCTCACAGAGCTCAGGAATCAGATTGCATCTGCTGCTGTCTGAGTCTTTTTTTCTGTGTGGGCTCTGGTAACTCTCTCATGCCCCTTGGGCCAGAAATATGCCATATTTCTTGTTTTGCATGTCAAAGTGGGGTTTTGAGAATCTGCCATTGTTGCACTGTTTCTCTTCTTCTGTAGTGGAAACGTAAGCCCCTGCTCTCTCCAGCAGCAGTTACGAGTGGAAACCAGCGGCGCTGCTCACCGGGGCCTTGCCAGGCTTCGTTAGGCACATTGGCTGTAGCTCATGGTGCTGGCTGCTGCACCAAGTCCTTCCTGTCCTGGGTCTGATCAAAAGCCAGCTGCAGCCAGCAGCTGCTGTCTGCAGATTTTGCATTGGGATTTTTCACACGAGTCAGGTCAATGTACACCATACGAGTGTGTATACAGTTTATTATAGATTCAAGGATCAGAGCAGGGCTCTTGGCTCAGCAAGGGGAAGTCATCTCAGAAAATGTTGGTTTTCTGTCTTTTTTTTTTTTTTTTAAATTATTTTTTTAAAAAGATTTAGAAAGTACTCAGTAATTGCAGAATAAATAAAAGCAGGATTTTATTTGCACTGTAATGTTGTCTTTATTTAAGTGATTGTATGATATTTTTCCAGTGAAGGAATATTTTTTCCCAGACTTTCTAATGTACAGTGAAAATGCAGTGTGTTGCAGTGTGTGGTATTGCATATAGGTGGAAGATCTCATAGCAATCATGCCTATTTAATGCATTAAAAGTTTATTTTTAAAAAATTATAAACCTCTCCCTTTTCTTCCTCTAATTGTCAGTATGTACTCAGATTGTCTTGAAGAGCTAATAGCTGAAGAGGTGTTTCAGAACAGCTTGTGTTTGTGTGTCATAATTGCTTAGGGAAAGTAATCATTAGGCTGTAATCTGGTTTAGAGTTTGGAAAATCATATGGCTCAGTTCTGCCCTGAGTAATGCTCTTGACGGTGCACACCTTTGCAAGGGCTGTGCCAAAACAACACAGGTGCCTGTGTGAGTAACATAACTCTTCGATTGCTTGAGGTGCTCAAGGAGTCCAGGTATTGCTGTCTACAGCATAACGCTGGCAAATCATTTTTTGCAGACTTTCTAAGAGGTGTTAGTTAAGCTTCTGTTCTGATCAGTATTTCACAGTGTGATGGAAGCCTGGAAACTGTGAACAACTGTATGCTGTCAGGTTTTAGTGGCCAAGATTACATCTCACTGCTCCTTCCATAATTGGAAAAATCATTAAGTTTTGTGGAAGTATAGTCACCAGCATGGGTCCTGTATTTGATAATAGTTTATCCTCTGAAACTAAGTCTTTAGAGCAAAGTGCAAGGCTCTATTAATTACAAAGGTACAAAAAACCATGCTTCCAGCTTCTCAAAGAATGTGGTCTGAGTCAGTGCTCTGAGGAGAACTGGTTGCTGCTCGAGGGACAACACATTTATGTGCTGCTCCTTGCCAGCCCAGTGAGGTTCAGGATTTGCTCTTTCTCATGCTGCCGTGGCTCACAGTGACATCACAAACACCGTGTAGCAGTGTTGGTGGAAGCTGCAAATGAAGGAAGCCATCCTTCACCTGGGCTCTGGTTCCATGTTCACTCTGCTGCACTGCTGAGCTACACACTGGGGTACCCAGCCCACTGCTGCTGTGAGTTATTAATGCTTTCCTGAGCTTTTAAACTGTCCCGAGGCTGCAAACTGCTGCCTCATATTACATCTTGCTAAAATTCCCCTGAAGTAGGGAAGAAAAAAGGAAGGAAGGAAATGGCAGCAGCTGAAAAAAAAATTGTTGGTCTAAAGTGAAGCAAAATTAAGTCCTACTGAAAAAGGATGTTCACAGGTTGCAATGGGTGACCATGCACAATCCCATTTGCTGCAGCATGTCTGAAGCCTGAGCTTACTCTGAGAACCATGTACCCATAATTCAGAGTTTCTGCATTGACCTCAGTGCTCTGGACCTTGTAGTACAAGATCAGTCCAAACATTGCTCATGCTCTCTCAAGTGTTTTTCAGGGACCTTGGGTTGTTTTTATTGCCGCTGACAGTTCCAGGACACAACTACAGCAGCCTAGTTGCAGCTTTGCAGGGCTCAGTTTTCTTTCTAAGCTTTGTTTGGAGATTGGTATTACTGGGACATTCCGTTGGATAAAGGTAACAGTCAGGCGTTGATACCTGTAGTAATAGCATAGGAAAAGAATGGAGCAGAATGTTGCATTCTGTGCCAGACCATCAGAGCCTTCCGTGGTCTTGGTATTGCTCCAGGTGGCACACAGGGCCCTCAATGCCTAGCTATAAGCAAAGCTGATGTGACATTTCTCTCACTGACTAGTTCTGGGGTCTTTGTAATTGCTACAGCATAGCCTACACTACCCTGCCAAGCCACAGAAAAATCTCCACTGCCAGATGCTACCCAAAGAAGTAACTTTGGGGGGCTGATATGCACATCTCCCCTGGTTTGAGTCAGGTCATTTTGCCTCTACAAAAAGGACTTGTTTACCCGTCAGCTAAAGGTCAACGTGTGCAAGGCTTGCAGCCCAATAATTTTTTCCAGAATAACTCAAATGGCTGTCCTGTGTATCAGAAAGACATCCTGGACTGTCTCCATTTGGCAGCGCATATTTTGGAGATGACATATCTGTGCATAATACTGGAGGGAAATTCAGAGGGAGCTATACAGAGTGAGTTGACTGGCTCAGGGAAGGGGCCAGTGTGAATCCCTTGGAGTCTCATAAAGGCAGTCTCGCCTGTAAAGGGTGACCTGTAAGATTTTGCCATCTGTCTGTTGTGCCCACACATGGAGATTGTTCTTGGTTTTATAGGACTATGGAATAATTTAGGTTGCAAAAGACCCTTAACATCATTGAGTCCAACTGTTAGCCTAACATTAAACCATGTCCCTAAATGCCATGTCTGCTTATCTTCTAAATACTCCCAGGGGTGGTGGCTCAGAAGCTTTAATTGTAAAAAAAAAAAATATATTTTTTTTTAATTGCAAATATGAGTTCTAAATGGGAATAAAGAGTCTGCTTTCTGAAAGGCAATTAACATCCTCATAGGACTTAGGGACGGAATGTCTTCTGAGCCCCAAAGAGTCAGGGATAAACCCGTATCACTTGTCTGGACTGAAGTAAAATCAGCCAGGCACTGAAGTGAAATCCCAAGGAAGACATAATTTATTCTGAAACGGAAGGACACCCCCCTACATCCTGACTGGGTGGTCATGGGAGGAGCTATGTCTCTGTAACCTGGCAGTCTCCTCTCTGACAGGTGTGGAGTCTGCTAGGCGTCACTCCTGTCCAGGAGAGGAGCTATGACATGGCATTCCCCTCCTGCTGCACACCATGAGGCGCCCAACTCTGCCATCTCCTTTGGATGGGTCTTGCATTGCCACGTCCTCTTTTGAAACAGTGCTGCCTAAGGAGCAGTGGGTGAGTTGGGGGTGTGGGGAGGAGGACCAGGTTCTTTCTGTGAAGAGGAGAGGCAGAGTCTTGGCCTTCGTGGCTCGGGTGTAGCTACTCAGGAGGTGTCTGAGAAGGAAGGCGGTGCTGCACCTGTGAGATCTTCTCCACAACTGGGAAGTGCAGCACCAGAGACTAGCAATGGGAGAGAGCATTACCTGTATGCCAAGATGGGACATGGTGGGACATGGTAGATAGCCAAGACCCCAACCACTGTTTACTATATCCTATCTTCCATCCGTGTTCAACAAAGTGTCCTTCATGTACTAACAGAAGATTTCAGCACTGTAGCTCTCCTCTTTGCACTGGTTCCTAACCCTTGTTGGTTTTGAGCAATGAGAAAATGTTTGGCATAGGTGGCACAGTTGGCACAGTCTGTGTTTATTATGCTTGCTTGAATCAGGAGTGGGGGTCACTGAAATCAGGACCAGAGTCAGAGGAGAGAAGCTGGAGGAAATAATGTCAAGACAGAAGGCACCTGGGTTTTCTGCTTGTCACATCGTTGTGACATGTGGCACACACACTGCTGTGGCAGAGGGGGGAGAAACAGTGGCGTGAAACAGCAAGACAAATGACAAGCCTGTGCATGTTCTTCATGCCTGTCACTACAGTCCTCTGCCACAGTGGTGTACTAGGGCTGCTCTCAGCAGTGAAAACAGGGGATTTTGTCTGAAATGGCAACTGTGGGAGCAAGAAAATACATCACTAGTTCCAAGATGCTATTGGAATCCAGGTGATTGCTGTGAGTGCACTCTGCTGAGCAGGAAAGAGGTGTTCAGGTAGCCCTCATTACCATTCACCTTGTTCAGCAGTTCTCTATTTTCTTTCCCTTTTTCCCATGCCAGCTGTATTTCTTTTCTGTTTTCAATCGTTTGAGCCCATGCACACCCACAGAATCTCCTGGGCTGTAACTTTTAGTTCTAGAGGTGGATCCATTTCAACTTCACCAGCTCAGGAAGTCATGTCTCACCACAGGACTGTACTTGCCTCCAGGACAATGTCACTTGTAGCGCTGCTTTTGCTGGATGCATCATTGCATGTCAGTAAAGGATCAATACGCTTCTTTGAAATAATGCTTTAACATGCAGCGGGAGGTAGAAGCTTCCTTCCAGCTTTGTGGTGTTCTTCCTTCCTGTTTGCAGGTAAGGCTTGATGAAAATGACTGCAGTTTTTCTGGTAGCTGTGTAGACACCCCCTGTGCACAGAGTGCAGAAAGAGGGAAAAAAAATATCTTTCCCTCAGCCTCATTCTAGGTCTCTATACACTGAGAGATCACCCAGCTCAGAATCTCTTTGTCCTGGGGACACAGCTCCCTCGTGAGGCAGAATTCAGCAGGGCCATTTGAGACTCCAGGTTCAGCTGAGTGATGGGATGTAGATACAAACCTACTTGTGACATCAGGGAATCAGATGTAACCGTCGAACACCAGCACGAGTGTGACTGGGAGGAGAACCCCATGAAAGGAGAGGAGCAATAGATCCTGCTCGTTCCAGGAAGCCCGGGTACCCTGCTGCTCACTACCCCTGCTCTGCTCTAATTGCTACCCTCAACTGTTTTCTCAGCATCAACAGAACCCAGGTGTCTTGGCCTCTTCACTGGCCCCTAGAGACTCTATTTCTCAATTCTGTAGACATGAAATGCCAGACTCCTACCCCTAGACCTTGCTGCCCACCTAGCACTGCTTTGTTGTCCCACAGGATGATGTCACTGATGTATGTCAGTTATTCAGGGGTATCACCCTGTTCTACTGCAGCTTGGATCAGGACTGTCTTTCTATCCATAGGGTATTTGATTCCAGGTGTATTGAACACCCATCACATGAAAGCAAACTGTAGTGCTCTGCTGACAAAGGAATTGAGAAATACATGTTGAAAATACCAGCTGTAGTCTGTCTGCTTGGCTCCAGTTTGTACTGGGGCTCTAGCACAAGCAGAGCCGCATTCAGCAGCTTCTTCTGAATGGAAAGCTGCGGCACCAGGGGCGCTGCGCGGGCGCTGCCTTCGGGCAGATTTTGTTGGGGCCATGGCAATCCGCTGTTCGCTTCCACACTCCATTAGACTGTCCCCTCTCCGTATGGGACACGTAAAAGATGACTGAGTCTTGCTGGTCTCTCTGGCTTTCTAAAGGGGGTATCAGCTCATGAATTAGAGCCCTAATGGCTCAATGGTTGGACTTGGTGATCTTGAAGGTCCCTTCCAACCTAAAGGATTCTATGATTCTATGAATGGGAACCAGAGAGTCTCAATGGGTGCAATACTGCTGCTGGTGTCTTTCATGGTAGCAACTGGCACTTGTTGTTCATCAGCCCACAGTAAGCCCAAAACAGAGGATCTTCCCAGAGGCCAGGCAAGCTAGACAGCAGTTTAGCCTTCTCTATATTCATGCTGGCTACATCATAAGCCCCCCTTGTGTCCTTCAAATTAATTATCGTCAGGTACTGTATGCCAAGGGTACACGAGGCCTCCAGGACTGGCCACAATAGGGCATTTCTGCCACAAAACTGAAAATAGGCCAGTATGTCAGTTAGTGGCATTAACGTAAAGGTGAAGGAGGGCCTCAGGAGCCAGCCTGTGCAATAACACCTCCCGCATCAGTCTCAGAGAGAAGAGGGGCGTGTATGCTCGCATCCTCTCCACAAGGTGGCTCTCCCAGCACAGTAAGTGCATCAGTGCCAAGCTGTTGGTGCTAACACATTCCCAAGCTCAGCAAAATACTGATTCAGTGCCGCAAGCAAACTCCACAGACACAGGAGCCTGCAAATGAGTAACTGCCATAGCTAGAGCATGCTGCATTCAGAATGCCCGTTGTCTCAGGCCACATACTGAGCATCAAGAAGGACTGTGACGGGTTGACCTTGGCTGGCTGCCAGGTGCCTACCAAGCAGCTGTATCACTCCCTCTCCTCAACAGGATGCGAGGGAAAGTAAAATGGAAAAGCTTGTGGGTCAATATAAAGGCAGTTTAATGAAGAAAAGCAAAAGCCATGCATGGCAGCAAAGTTAAGCAGAAAGATTTATTCTCCATTTCTCATCAGCAAATGATGTCCAGCCACTTCGTGGGAAGCAGGGTATCAGTATGCAGGGTTGCTTTCGAAGACAAGCATCTTAATATCAAATCCTTCACCCTGCCCTTATCTTTTATTGTTAAGCACAACATCATATGGCATGGAATACTCCTTTGGTCAGTTTTGAGTCAGCTGTCCTGGCTATGTCCCCTTCAAAACTCTCTCCCACCCAAGCCACCTTGCGCCCCTCCCCAGCCTGCTCACAGAGTGGGAAAAAGAAAAGACTCTGATGCTGTGTGAGCCCTGTTCAGCAATAACCAAAACTCTGGTGTGTTAGGAACACCATACTAGCTACAAATACAAAGCACAGCTCTACAGTGGCTGCTATGAGGGACATTAACTCCATTACAGCCAGACCAAACACACCCACCATGCTGATCTGTGGATCCAGTGTCTCCTGCCTGCAATCCAGAGCCCCATTCCCCTGCACCCTTCCTTTGCAGTGTAAAAGGAAAGCCCTGGCCTCTACCACTCCAGTCAAAAGGCTGGACTTGGAGGTCAAAAGACCAGTGGCTCCACCCAAACTGTGCCCTTGCCCCAGAGCAGAAGAGGCATTGAAATCTCTTTCCTTGGACCCACACAGCTGGCACTGGGCACTGCTGGCCACTCTCCAGTGTGCTTTCCTCCCCAGGCCTGAGCAGGACAGCAACCCACTGGGACCTGCCTAACAGCTTTGTTCCTCTGTCTTCCTACAGGGCCTAGAGGTGCCTTCATCAGGGTTGTGCTTGCCCCAGAACCTTCTGACTCTGGGCCATTTTTGGAAAGGAAAGGAGCAGAGACTGCAGAAGTGCTGGGGTCTGGCTCTTTGCCTGGCCACAGCATGTCAGCTGGGGGGTTCTCCCTTGTGGCTGCAACAACTCTAAGGGTGAGAACTGGGTTACAGGCTTTGTACCTGTTCCAAGGAGACAAAGCGTAAGCCTGATCAGGCCCTGAGCAGAGCTGCCTCTTGGAACAGGTTCCAGAGCAGCAGCTTTTCTTTTCCCAGGTCTTCTTGACCTTCTCTCAGGTACAGCCAGCAGCTGTATGTGAGAGGGCTGTGAAGTGGATTACCTGCCGGCGTCAGCTTCTGTCTGTCAGTTCCTCGATAAAGTTAAGAAGCTTCCACTCAGACAACCTGCTGCTGCCTCCTCCCAGCTGCAGTGAATGCCCTGCAGCCTCTGTCTTCCTCTGAGGGAAGCCTTTGGCACAGATGAGGTCTCTCAGCCAGGCCCTACCCTGAAGCTAATATCTTAGCTCTGCCCTTGTGGGCTTCTGTCTGCACTCTGTTCTCTGGTGGGCTTTGCCAGTGTATGTGCACAGGGCAGCACTACCACAGGAGCATGCTGTGAGACCAGCATGTCTGGCAGCCCTCCTTGACCTGGTCTGCTGCCCAGCTGCTCTGGGTCCCTATGTAGCTAGTTGTGCCTTCCAAAGCCGTGGCTCTGCTGGAATCCAGCCCTGGATCAGCCGTGGGTTCAGGGCTTGGATCCCAACAGGCACCCCAGAGCCTTGGTGCCAGTACCACCTCCCTGCTCCACTTCTGCTTAGAATAAAACAGTAACAGCATTTCTTAAGCCCAGGGAAAAGCATTTCCCAGTCCTGAGACTTCTCTATGGTCATCTCACCCCGTGGTGTTTGTCACCCGACAGCACCTAACGCAATGGGGACAGGTTCTTTGTAAATGAGAACAGGCCACAAGGTTGTAGTTATAATAAGAACTCTATTATTATATAAAGGGTGTCAATTTCAGATTGTAAATCTTTTAAAACCTTTACAGTATAATTTTGGATAACTTCAGGCATAGCAGAAATACTTACAATAGCTGCTTCAAGCTCGGCAGTACCTAAAGTTGGAAACAATGCACGACTAAACTGGTGGAAGTTAGCTGATCTTTCTACCAGGGAACATAACTCACCGTTGTGGTTTAAACCCAGCCAGGAGCCGGGCACCACGTGGCCACTCGCTCACCCTCTGTACCACCTAACGAACACACATTTAATTAGGACCACTGGAATTGTAGAATGTGTCACAATTTCAATTGTTAATATTCCACATAAGGATCCAGAGTTTGAGACTTAAAAAAAAAAAAAAAAAAAGATAGTTTGTTCTTGCTGACCCATTATTGCAGGTCCATGAGGATTTCAGGTCAGAACTGATACAAGCTGTTACATTTAAATTGAAACAATGTTTGAGTTTGACTGTAATACATGCTGTAAACACAATTGCTCACTTCTCCCACCCAGGTTGAATTTGTGTTTTAGGGCTTTCTAATGCACCATGGGGCTTTATCATAACAATGCACCTTAAACTGGGGGTGTTGAGGAGTAAGTGTGTCAGATTGTTCATACTGAGTCTTCAGAAACAGGTTCAGCTAACCACCTTCCAAATGATTGAGGATGGCATAGGCAATGCCAGCAATCCAGTCCTTTATCTAATTGAGAAATTGTATTCATAAATTGAACTAAAATATTATTGTTCTATTCCTGGGATAAGGAAAAGCAAGATACAAATAAGGATGAGCACAGTACCATCAATGTCATGGTCATCTTAAGGTTATAATTTCCTCTGTGCACTCTAGCTTTGTCCAGGCCAAGGAATCCATCCAGTTACAATAGATACGTCCTGTTACCTGAAAGAGATAACAGATTATTATGTTCCTGTTCCTGTGCTTTGCTTATTTTTCTGAGCTGATCCAAAGTCACACTGAAGGAAACTTCAGGAAGTTCTTCTCTTGTATAGCAGGCATGACCTCAGTATGGTACTTCACTCTGGTGTTAAAATCTGAGATTCTGTGCTCTCTTGAAAGAACACGTAGTCTATTGGGGGGATTCAGGTCAGGCAGAAATGGTTTATTTCTACATCTGTTGGAGAAAGCTGGCAGAGGTTCAGCCTTTTATTGATACAAACTCTGACTTAAGTCAATAATACTAGTATTTACACACAGTCATAGTAGATATAAGCTATTTTGTGAAGGATTCTAATAGGGGAGAGTAGTCACTGCATGAAAGCATACTTTGTTATAGCAGATGAACCACTCTTTTCCTAATTTTACATATTTATTGGCTCGTAGAGGAAATAACAGAACGGTCATTGCGAGGACTCTTGCATGATCAGTGGCTAGGAAGGACTGACAGTGAACTGGAATAGTGACTAAGAGATTCTAATCATGAACAGAGAGCCAGAATCAATCACAGCAGGAGAACAACATACAAATCCTGTACAACATAATTTCAAATGTGTGGTACACATCCTGAGGGACATAAAAGGAGAAAAATTAAGATGAGAAACAGCATGAATGAGATAATGCATAATTTTCTCAAAATCTTTAATGTATATCCACAGCTGATTCTGTAAAAGTCTGTTCTTCACTGCCCTTGTGATCCTTCAGCTTTTATATGAATATGACTCACGTTAAGGAGTGTGCTAATCAGCTATTATCACACATGTACTCAGTATGAACTTGTCCCATGTGGGATAGGCACACACTTGTCTTGTCCAGGTGGTGTGGACATATGGTCAGAGGTGTGTTAATCTTTATTGCTCTAAAGTGATGTTCTGTGCATGTGGTGGAGGGGTGGGGGTCATGATGTGTTCTGTTTGATCACTGTTCTGGCCATGGTTATATGCCTGTGGTTTTTGATAGGTAGATCTATTGTTTTATTGTTGGCATGGCTGTCCTGAGCCAATAAGACCTGGCTTACATTGACTTTTCATGTCACATCAACCCTGGGGTAAAAGCTCATAGCTCCAAGTATGTTCATCCTTCTAAGCAGGCTGTATAGTAGTTAGCATCTTGCCTCTCACAAATCCTTCTTCCATCCTGTGCTACTGTGCAGTTTAATAAAGCAAGTCTGTTGCCAGGCTGGTAGCATCACTTAGACAATTCTTGCAATTCCTGACAGTTTGCTGCTGTGTATTCTTAACTTACCTCCACTGCCAGTGCTATTGCAAGGCATTTCAGATATTGGCATAAAGGTAAGAACAGAAACTTCTGCTCAGTGATGCGCATGCAACCTGTGTGCACAGTGTAAAGGAAGATATCGTTCACTCTGGAGCTGTAAAGGTGTTGTAAGCTTTAGCTCCTGCAAAAACCCTTGAAGAACCAGTGGCCTTTTATGCCCCACACTGCTAACTGCGCTCCTACAGGTTTATCATGACCAAGGTGTGCAGCTGTCAGAGGCACGGGACTGCCTTAGGGTGGAGAAAAGTGCTTGATTCACCCGGGGTGGCAGGGAGGGGCCACTTGACTAGCCAAGGTCTGTCCCACTGCCCTAGCCAGGACAGCACAGGATGAGGGGCACTGTGGCAGTACCAGCCCCCAGATACCTCCCTAGGAATGGGACAAGGCTAGACAGGATGAGGGTTAAGCCATGGGTAAGCCTGTGTATGAGCCCAGCTTGGTAGGGCTCATGGCTAGGCAGGACAGAGACAAAGTTGCTGAAGCAGAGATTGATGGCCCTGGGGTCTGGCATGGGGTCCTGGGCTGTACGCAGTGTGGGAAGTGGCCAGGGACAGGTAAAGCTGTCAGAGCCCTCAGGGTCCTGATGCTCTGTGCCCAGAGTAGGCAAACTCCTTGTGTAGCATCATGAGGCTAGTAGTAGCTGCTGTGTGTCTGACTTCAGGCAAGATCTGTTAGATGAGCCTTTTTAAAACTCTGCCAGCAGAAGCAATTTGTACAACATATATTAATATCTATGTTTAAGCATATTGCAAAGAAATTCTTCGTCTGGACTTAGAACTAGAAGAACAGTTGAACACTGAAAAAAAATGTTTATTTTCATGAACTTTACTAAGTCTTATTTTCCCTAAAAATACTAAATTCTTTTAAAAAAAAAAATTGTATATTCTTGCATTCAATGATCTTCTGAGTTAGTACCATAGTGTAATCAAACGTAGTATAAAAAAAATCTACTTTATTTCATCAGGTTTGAACTGCTATTAACTGAAATGGAATTTGGTCAACAGATTGAGAAAAATCTTGGAGGGAATGTCATAGCATTTAGGAAGTTTTATGAAGCTGTAAATTGATTTGAAGAACATAGAATGAGTAAGAAAATGTTCCAAAGTGAAAGACTGTAACTTAGCTTAGAAAATGAAAGTTGCCTTTCCTTACGAAAAAACAGATGTCTTTATGTATGTTCTGTTTTCAAGAGATATTAGATGCTCTTTCATTTATAATTGTCAAGAACGTATTTTTCAGCAGATAGAAATTTTTGTTAAGTTAGCTGATGAATACTTGTATTGCATTAAGTATAATGATTAGATTGATTACTGTCTTTTCCCAGGCTGAAAGCAAAAGGCCAAGAGCCTGTGCCTATACTCAGATGATGCATGCTTACCCTGGGGACCGTGACGAAGGGCAAAGCAATGCGATTAGGATACACCACTGCTACAGCAATCTGGAGCTCACTGCCAGACTTGTTCCAAAAGAGTGTAAGTCAGAGCAACCTTTCTAAAGTTTGAGCAGTTGAGGACAGGGGGATGGATAAAAGACACCCCGAAGAAGACTGTTTATCTTGTTCAAACTATCTACTGTGACTTGCACTCCGATTCCTCCCAGGGCTCTGACACTGTCTCTCCCACAAAAAATGTTTCTGCATATGTTTGGATTGTGTCCGATGGGCTTTTGGTAGGGAGCGAGGGGGCTACTGGTGTGGACTCCTGTAAGAGGCTTGGGGAAGCTCCCCCAGCTCCAAGTTCGAAGGAGCAGGGGAGGCAAGACAGAGCATGGCTTCTTGGAGACCAGTCCCTTGCTCCAGGGCGGGATTTTCCACAGGCTGCAGGCAGGATTCTTCTCCACCATTCATCTCTAAGGGATACAGGGCTCAGCCTACCACCTCACCATGGGCAAAAGGGGAATTGGATGCTCTGGCTTGCCTCCCCTGCTCCTTCCCTGCCCTCAGGGTCCACAACATTGTCTCCTTCATGTCCCACTCCTCTCCAATACAAAAGTGCTCCCAAAACACAGGAACTTGCTCAACAGTTCCAAAATACGTTCTTTCAGAGGTGCTGACTGGCTTGGCCTTGACCACAGGCCTTGCCGAACTTGGAGCTGGGGGAGCTTCCCCAAGCTTCTTACAGGAGCCCACAGCAATCGACCTGACACAGTGTAATATGCTATTATAGACAGTACTAGAATAACTGCTGTTCTACTTGTTAGATAAAAGTCCATCCACACAATTGATACATAGGCTCTCTATGCATAGCCCCTATAGCATACAGCACACAAACACCTATCTATATGACATCTAATGACTATAAATCAGTGTTGCAGAGCAGTGAAACTGCTCCAAGGGAGTGAGGGCTCCCGCTGGGCCTCTCAGTGAAGAAAGGCAGAAGCAGTGCTTTGGTGTCCCCCAGCTGACGGAGCCCGAGCTGTGGCAACTGCCAATGAGCTCACAGCATCCTGTATGGCTGTGCCTGAGAACGGAGCACTTTTCGGAAGCCCAAAACAATTACACATCATGGCATGGCAGCTTGACTGGGACTGATTTAGAGTTCTCAAGGTCCATAAAGCAAAGCTCATTCACAAGGAAGAGGCCGAGCAACTGGCTGAGCAGCTTTGACATTTGCTCCGGAGCGCTATTCCCCTCCTCTCCCATACAAAAGTGCTCCTAAAACAAAGGAACCTGCCCAACAGGTTTTTCCCCAGTGTTTGGCCAGTGACTAGGCCTAACAGGAATGACACAGCCAGCAGAAAGACAAACCAGGAAGTGGACTCTATTGAGCATAGAAAGGACACTCCATGGACAACTGCTGGGGGTATAAACAAGTCAATTAGTTCACAAGCAATTGACATTACCCCCAAGGATCCCAACAAAGACGTCGCCCAACTGACAAGGGGTGGAATAAACAAAGAACCAAGGCTTCCCATAGGTGGAATGGGAAACGGCCAGATCAAGAGGTTAAACAGATAAGAGAAAGGTGGCCACATGGCCAGCTCTCACCTGCCTAGCCCGCATTTGTAAAGGTTCAAGCTGACTGGCGCCCAGTTCCAGGAGAGTCATGAGGTCCTTCCTCAACCAGGAAGCTCTATGAAATGCATCTACTTCACAGACAGACACCCCTCCCTTCCTGCAAGTGGTCCCAGCTTTTATCCCTAAGCAGGACACCTGACCTTTGGTTACTTCATGCGGGACACCTGGGGCTCATTGACCTGATGGCTCACCCTGCATGTCTAGTTCTGTCACCTGTGTATGCTTCATCTTTGAATTTGTAATAGTGGAGATCCTCTGGCCCTTGAACAACAAATTGAATTTAATTAGATAATCTCACTTAGATCCTCTACAGTAGCCAATTCAAATCATACGAACTTTGCTGTACCCCCATAAGCAATTGTCCATTGCAAGTACCTAAATACCAGTTCTAGAAAAAATTTCTACCTAGAATTTCAATATGCTGGGAAAGGCAACAGCTTTCAGAGACTTCAGAATCATTTCAGCTGGGTAAAATTTCTAATTGTAAATTAGCATTCACTTGTCATAGCATAGTTCTAATCTGCAATAAATATTATTTCATTTTAGAGAAGCACTGTCTTTTATTGTTTTTCTGCTCTTTTATATGCTGTAGGGATAAAAGCTTAGTAAGAGGGACAAGTGAGGAGCTGGACACCCTGTTTCTTGAAAAAGAAAAGTCAAGGTAGGAAATTAATCAGAAAGACCAACAGGAAAAGGAAAAAGAGGAAACTCCTTTCAGGAGGCTTGGATAATTAAAATACCTAAATGTGCCATAAAATGTGGTATTCAAATCTGATCTGCAGTGCTGTTATCTTTAAACTGCCATCCAAGGTTTTGTTTACCATAAGGAACTGGAGAAAACTAAACTTACTTAAAGTGCTGTAGAAGCTCTAGCAAGGTAAACAGAAAATGATAGACTGAACTCAGCTGAATGTTTTGTCACAGAAGAAATTAGAATAAACATAAGCTTCAGTAGTATCTTCCTTGACATGTAAACTAAATATCTTAATTATTTGGACTGTTTCAACATAGAACACCACAGCTCTCATTTATGTCAAAGGTGTGACATTACAGAGCACCGTGCAAAAACTTTGAAAATTACATTTAAAAATTAAATTAAAGGGAAAGTCATGCAGCACAGCCAGCCAAAGAAGAGCTTTCCTTGTGAGATTTTCTTCATGGCAGCATGGCCAACACTCTGTTTTGATCATTTCTGTCTTTAGAATGGCACTCCCATGCAGCTTTGGTGACTAATTCCTTTTGAGTACATGCATTCAGATGTGAAAGAGCTCTGGATGAGAACCAACAGAAGTAAAATAATGAGACAAAGAAGAACACCAATGAGGTGTGTATATGTTGCTATACTTTGGGCAAAGGCAACGTGATCTGTCATACAGGGAACAATAATGCAAGAAAAAAGCATGACAGTTTAGATAACTTATAGGTGCTATAGATCAGATCACTGGAGGTATTGCAGCATTCTATAGAACTACACACACTTTCTCCTGGGAGCTCATATCTGCCCAGTTTAATGCCCGTGCATGACTGGAGAGGTCATAAAATCAGCCACATCCCAACAGACATTGGAACACCTTGTCATATTTACATCAGCGTAGTTTCACCAAACCCCAGGGCACTGCTGGAACAGCACAGGCAAACAGCTGGAGAGACAGTAGACAAAGAGGCTACATCTGGCCACTGAGCTCAGCGACCCTTTCAGGCCTTGTTGTCAGGGAGAACAGATAGGTAGATCTGCCTAATTACTGTGTGTGCTTTAGCAGGGAAAGCCTGCTTCATCTGGGCTTTTCTGCAAGTGACATGAGTCTCATCCAACCGTTCTACCAGGCATCACCTGACCATGCATAACTATCCCTGCCAGAGGAGAAGCATGCTGCCAGTGCAGGGAACACCACTTCCAATTTTTTATAGTTTTGTAGTAAAATCCACCCTTGACAGGAAAGTGCATTCATGCCTCCATCAACAAGGGACAGCCATTGCTAACTGCACCTGCCCGCACAGCACACATGGGGTTATGTTTGCCTTTTCCAGGGTGTGCTTTCATGTCGACAACATCCTTGTCACATGGATGCCTCATCTGTTTCCTAAGGTGTGGGGTTTTGTTGAAGCTGTTCAGGACAGACCCCATCTTCTGGGCTCAGCTAGACCAGCATGGCTCAGCTAAGTTCCCAGGCAGAACTGTGATGGGGTTGGTGGCATCTGAGTTACATAAATGAGATGAGATGAGATGATATACAATAGGATAGGATAGGATAGGATAGGACAGGATATATTAGGGCCCCTTCAAACACACGTAAACCACCAGACTAATACCAGTAGGAAACAGATTCTCCTATAGAACTTCTCATATATTTTTATTTCCTGCAGTCAGATTAAGCAAATCCCAATTAGGCATAAATCTTCCATCTGACAATCTCACAAGAGTATTTCATCTTACACTGGTAGGTCTAGGACAGTAGTAAAATCTAAATCTATTATTAGGCCAGATACCATCTTTACTCATCCATTATTCTTTTTCTTTAACTGCACAGAACAATATTTTATTTTATTTTATTTTATTT
>NW_008620999.1:4975-6074 GCF_000691845.1 Merops nubicus | reverse complement strand
CTGTTTGCTCCTTCATTTTTTGGTTTACCTCATTTTTTTTTTTTGGGTTTTGATACTTGAAGAAGCGTCAGTGATTGACATTGTACATTGTGCAGCGATGCCCTGGACTGGAGAGTGGATGCACTTTATAGTAACTTGTATACTGGTAGTGGGGTCCCATCCTGCCTCTGCCCAGCCCACGGCCGGGTCTCCTTGCCGTCAGCACCGCAGGAGCAGAGCCAGGATGGGCTGGTTCTTCCAAAAAAACCTTTCTAGGATGTTAGGGAGCAATCTCTGTATTTTATTGTGGGTTTTCACATGCTGTAGAAACCTGAAGTCACGTTCTGCTGCCAGCTGACCTGGTACAAAGTTCAGCTCTGATTACACTGGGCTGGCTTCAGTCCTGCCCATGCCACGGTGGTTGGAGAGGGTGGAGGTTGGGCAGCTGCTGCCTCGACTCCTGTAGATCGTGCTGGTTTCGGTGGGGTTACTCTGCTGGAATCTGAGGTTGCTTCAGCCCTGCAAGCAGCAGCGTGACCGACAGACCTGCCCCAGCACCACTGCAGGGCCACGCGTGGAGCAAACCAAAAGTCACCCCAGTAAAGTGACACTAAAATCCAGACCCATCCCACTGGTGTCTGCACAGGGGTAGGAAAACGAAGTCACTCTCCAACAGTGGCACCAGTTTACCAGGCAGCTGATGGCAGAATGTGTTTTCTGGTCCTGCAATGATGCTTTTGAAACAGCTCACAGAGAAACGGAGCGGCGAGAGGGAGCAGAGCCGGGGTGGCCACGGAGACCTTCCCTGGGCAAACGCGGGGCTGGGACAGAGACACGCTCACGGGCTGCTTTGCTCCTCTGTGCTGATCAGCACTTCTTTTTTTCCCTTTTTCCTTATGAATTCTTTTCAAGATAATCATAAAAAAGGGAAAAAAAAAAAGCAAGGGGTCAGATCCTGTGTTGCAACTGAGGGTTTGCTCCTGGGTTCAGAGCAGTGCTGAGCAAACATGAAAGGCAGTGGGCGGCAGCGCTGACAATGCCCAAACCGGCGTTGGCACGGAGCTGACTCTGATCCCAGCCCCCGGCGAGCCGGGGAGATCCCCAGGGATGCCCAGAGCTG
>NW_008620999.1:4188-4615 GCF_000691845.1 Merops nubicus | reverse complement strand
CTCTTTTTCTTTTAACGTCATAGGAAACCTGTAGTGGGATTGTTACTATTGGAAACCGGTCACGTGTTCCATCCAGGTATTTTCGTCTCTCCGGCGTCACGCAAAAATAAAGGCCCGGGAGAGAGCTATAACCGAACATAGAAGTAGAGTTAGGCTCGTTGTCTGAGTTTTGAGGCATATAGTATAAGGGGAGAAGGAAAAAAAAAGTTAAAATAAAATAAAAAATTAAAATAATGATGTTGCACAACTTGTAGAAAACAAAGAAGGGAAAGGGTTAATGTATTAAATGTGCTAAATTACATTAAGAACTTAATTTTATTAAAGTATTATTACTTAAGAAACTTGGTGTCTGCTCTCGGTTTCTGTCTGTTCACGCTTTAGGTGGGGTCCAGGAGTGGTGGGTGGGGGGTGGGGGCCCCCGCCGCGA
>NW_008620999.1:3468-4166 GCF_000691845.1 Merops nubicus | reverse complement strand
GGGCTGAGCTCTGGGGGTGGTGGGGCCCCAACCTCCTTCTGCCACCCCCCACGGGTCTCCCCAGGTCTCATGCCGTTAATTAGAGTTTCACTTGAAGACTTTTCAGCTCTGCTGCACCAGCTGCAATTCCCAGTCCTGGTGGCAGCAAAGTCCCACGTCCATGAGGCTTGTGTGCAAACCTGTGCCCTGATCCAACCCTTCCCCCTGCTTCATTCCAGCAGAAAATCATATAAAAACTGGGAAACAAAACTGGAGTGCTGAGCCTGAAGTTCTCTCCATGAGCCTGAGCGAGCTCAGCAGCACAGGCAAGAGTTGGGCTGAGAGGGACCTTGGGAAGTTCTACCAGGGCAACAGGACAGGGGAGGGAGAAACCTGCTGGGAAGCAGCTCCGTGGAGAAGGATCTGAGAATGCTGAGGGACAAGTTGCCCCTGAGGCAGCAATGGGTCTTCATGGCCAAGAAGGCCAATGGTCTCCTGGGGCCAGCAGGAGGTTCTTCTCCAGCTCCACTCTGGCCTAAGGAGGCCACATATGGAGTACTGGGGCCAGATCTGGGCTCCCCAGTTCAAGGGAGAACAGGAGCTACTGGAGAGAGTCCAGAGGAGGCTCTGGGGATGCTGAGGGGCTGGAGCATCTCTGTGCCAGGACAGGCTGAGAGCCCTGGGGCTGCTGAGCTGGAGCAGAGAAGCCTCAGAGGGGA
>NW_008620999.1:2572-3428 GCF_000691845.1 Merops nubicus | reverse complement strand
CCTGCGCATCCGCCTGTGGTTGAGCTGCGGGGGCAGGGGGGGGGATGAGATGATCCCCGGAGGTCCCTTCCAGCCCCACCTCGCTGGGATTCATGAAGTGACCCACCCTCAGCACCCCATCACTGCCTCCAACCTCATCAAAGCCCTGGGACCCCACATCCCCAAAGGACGTGGCCCCCAGGTCCCTGCTCCAGTGCCACGGGCACATCTCAGGGGGTCACAGCAGAAACCCCAGGGTCCTTCCAGGCATGAGCAGGGAGTCACCTCCTGCACCCTACCCTGGGGTGCCCCATCGCTGCCCTGGCAGCACCCAGAGGCACACCCAACCTTTGGTGTTGAAGGGCAGGGCTGGGTGCAACCGGGCAAGAGGAGGGTGCACCCTCTGTCCCCCTCCACACCCACCCTGAACGGCTGCACCCAGGGGTGCCACAGAAACGTGGCACCCAACAAGGGAGTCACCATGTTTGGGCTTGTTCAAGGCCACCCTGAGTCACCCGGTGACTGTGCCTTCAGGAAAGGGGTGCGAGGGGGTGGCAGGTCCCAAACCACACGCCCCTCCTGCCCCCCCCCACGCCGTTTGTGTGGGTCCTACCCAGAGCCGGGATGGTGCAGGAGGAACCACCAGCCCACCAGGTTCTGGGGGGGCTGCTGCGACCAGAGGTAGAGGGTGAGACAGGTGAAGCCACCACGTGCTGGGTGGTGGGGGTGGGTGGCTGTCGGGGTGGGGGCACCCCCGAGGGCTCAGATGTTCTGGCAGCAGGGTGCCTGCCTGCTCTCCTGCTGCGTGGGCAGCACCCGGATGGGCTCGATGGCCGTGGTGGGGCCGAACTCCGCCTCGGGCTGCCCCCGCCTCTGC
>NW_008620999.1:2088-2545 GCF_000691845.1 Merops nubicus | reverse complement strand
CGAACTCCGCCTCGGGCTGCCCCGTCATCTGCCTCTGGGACACGATGCGGTAGATCTCTGCCAGCAGAGAGGAGGAAAAGACCCAGTTCTCTAAGTACACGTTTCAGCAGGGAACCTGCCCCCTCCCAAACCTCACAGCTCAAGGGGTGCCAGTACCCCCAGTCTCCCCACCCAGGGGAGCAGGATGCCACCCCAGGACATAGAGCCAGAGTCCCCAGCAGCGTCCCGGGGAACCGCCTGAAAACTGACGTCCCAAACCACCTCTGTGCCCCCTTTCCTGGCTGTCCCTTACCCGAGAGGATGTTGTGGAAAGCTGTCTCCACGTTGGTGGAGTCCAGAGCAGAGGTCTCAAGGAAGGACAGCCCGTTCTTCTCTGCAGGGACAGGGCGAGCTCAGGCAGCTGCCACGAGCTACGGCTGCCCCCGGAGGAGCCAGGACAGGGCCGGGGGGGGGGGGG